>NC_142483.1:60519375-60675312 GCF_049115385.1 Moschus berezovskii
CAGAAGGCGCCTGCGTGTCCGGGCTGCCTGTGGCCGCCCAGAGCTCATCTGAGAAGCTGGGTGCGCCTGGCATGGCAGGGTGCGCTCCTGCATCTGAGGCGGCCCTCAGCGAAGGCGCCTGCGTGTCCGGGACGCCCGTGGCCGGCAAGAGCTCATGTAGGAGGCTTGTCGAGCTTGGAAGGCTGGAAGCATGGGGCTGTGGCTCTAGCGGTGGAGGGGCCGTGGCTTCACCGTAGGATGACTCGGGCCACCGTGAGGTGTGTGGCTCAGGCTGTACAGGTGGCAGGATGGCCCTTGACCCAGGCTGCCATGGGGCCGTGACAGCACGAGAGGATGCGGCCCAGGGAACTGCTCTCTCGGGAGGAGGTGCAGGCTTCCCACTTGGCCTGAGAGCCACCGGGCTGGGCTGGACCATGAAGATCATCAAGGGCTGGCCCACACAGACCCCAGAGGCCGTCCCGGGCACCCAGAAGGTGGGGCCGCCCAAAGGCGCGGCTGCAGCCGAGGGCGGCATACCCTCCTGTGGATGAGAGGGGCGAAGGGGAGGAGAGGTGCTCTGGACAGCGGGCGGGGCCCTTGGGGCCTCTGGAGCAGGAGTAGTTGTGGCCGATGCGCCTCCTGGGCCTTGGGCCCGGCCGTTGCCAGGCCCCTCTGCGCTCCGCTGGGGGTGACGAGCTCTTCGGTTTTGAAACCATATCTAGGGAAGCAAAACGCAGGAAGGCACATCAAAAGTCGTGACCGTCCACATCAACCCGCTGGCGCATCCACGGCGCCCGTTGGAAACCACGCCTGACCGCCCATCTTCTGATCCGGCAGCCCCAGGGCGACTTCTGCAGGGCCATTTTCTGCAGATGAAACCTTGGCCCTGGGAAGTGAGGGGTGCCTGCACGGCCACGAGTGGCCCCAATCCAACCACTCAGCCCACCCCCCCTCGGCCCCCTCCTCCCAAGCCCAGCCCGAGCCCCAGCCCAAGCCTACGTGGATCCAGCTCCAAACGCTTGGCAGAGCTCAACGCTCCTTTCTCCTGGATCACGTCCTGAGCCCTTCGCCGGCTGGAGAACTTACCTGGATTCGAGGTTCTGGGATTCCCGTCTGACGAGCCAGTTCTTCCCTGGCGGCAATCCCTGGAAAGCGATCCCTCGTGAAGGCTTGCACAAGGATCCTTGTTTGAGAAGGAGAGATGACTGTCCTCTTTCTCCTGGCCTCTCTGGTCGAGTCTTCTGCCAAAGAAAGGACACGGCGAGAGGAGAGGACTTTAAGGCCCATGGAATGTTCCCAGCAAGACACCCTAGACGGCGAGGAGGGAATGCAGAGTCCCACACACCTGAATCACTTCAGGTGGCTCTGCAGCCGGGGCAGGCTTCTAAGGAATACACCCACAGATGGAGGGTGTGCCTGGACCCATCATGGATGCACGCATGCACACACGCACACACGCACACTGCACACACATGCATGTGCCTGTGTGTCTCTCTCCTGTTCCGGTCTTTCCGCAGAGTGCCCTGAAGCATGCTCCTCGGGCCAAGGTTGCCTGGGCAGCCGGAGGGGAAAGTTCCGGATGGGGGCTGTGGAGGGGGTGCACAGGGGGAACAGCGCTGCCCGTCCACCCCGACTGGGGGCTTGGTGCCCCTACCTGGGTCACTGAAGGGGGAAGCACCTAGATGGCCCTGTGCCCTCCCTCCTTGGTGTTTCTGGGCCTCCGGTGGTCATCCACCAGCAGAGAGAATTCTCTGTCAAGAGAGGGAGTGGGAGGGACTCCCTCAGTGGGACTTGCCTTTGCAGAACGCTGGGTAAATTACCTTGGGAGGAAGACTGAGGTCGAGAAGGTGCGGATGGTGGTGTGGGCGTGGGCCGTGGCGCCCCTTCCCCGTCTTGTTGCACATTTGCAGAAGGCGATCGGCTCTGCTTTAACCGTCTTCTTCGTTGGTTTTGAAACCAGACCTAGGGGCAAACGGTGAGAATTGGTTCTCAAGAGAAAGGCCGCCGCATGCTTTCCGCTGACGTGGATCGATCGGCACGGAGAGCCTGAGAGGGAGAACGGGTAGAGAGAGGGGCGCCTACCTGAACTCTGCTTTCGGCTATGCCAAGCTCTCGGGCCAGGCGTTCTCTGGTGGCTATGCCAGGGTAGGGGTTGTGTTGAAAGAGCGCTTGCAGGGCGTCCTTCTGGCTCACCTTCAGAACGAGCCTCCTCCTTCGAGATCCTGTGGCGATGGGGCCTGCGGAAGAGAAGAAAGGGAAGAGTGTCAGAGGACGTGGGGGTGGGGAGGAGTCCACAGAGGTGCCGAAGCATGCTGCCCGCCCAGGGCAGGTGCCCGTGTGCCTGAGCAAAGCCGCGAGCCTGGGCACGGGTCTGCATTTGGAAGTCACTTGGCTACACCCCGAGAGCCCTGCTGAGAGGCAAGGGCGGGGGAGAAGGCCCCTAACCTCCATGCAAGCCGGAATCCTAGAAACCCGAGCAAGCTGAAAGGAGACCAAACCCACCCCTCAACAAAGCCGGCAAGAATTCCCACCCGCCAAAGGCCACAACACTCTCCCGCCCTGTGTGCAGAGACACTTTTCCCCCTGTCAGGGCAGATGCCTGGGAAACGTCTCGATGGGGCTTCTCGCAGATTTCCCTCCGACACGATGCCCACGGGAGGGACCCTGGCTTCTCGGAGCTCACACGAGCCCGGGCCATATTTGCCATCACTCGGGGAAAAGGGAAGGGAAGGGAAGGGAAGGAAGCCGACGCGAAGCCCACCAGTCAATGCCTGATGGAAGACAGAAGGCAATAGGCCACTGTGGAGAGAAAGCCAGTGAGGTGGCAGAGCCGCAGGGCTGTCCGACTTCCATTTCCACAGGAAGATGAGGAAAAAGGGCCCCATCCCAGGCGCCCTCCCCGCCCGGGCCGTCAAACCAACACAATCATCACAGAAAAGAGAAAGGAGAAGCCACGGGTGTGCCAAAGGTGCAAGACGACCAAACCGTGCCTCTTTGGGCACACCTGATGCCTGGAAACCCGGGGCACAGTGGGTCGGTCCCTGCCATTCTCGGTGGTCAGTCGACACGTTTGCCGGGAGCCCTTGGCAGGGCGATGCACAAAGCCCGGAGATGTCATCCAACCCCGGAGAGCGAGGGCAGACATACCTGTGGAAGTGCTGGAGGAGCCGGACGAAGCCATTCTGGGAGAGCCCCAAGGATGCTGCAGACTGCTGTCTCAGTCGGCCAGGACCCAGCAGCTCAGGACTTCTGATAGTGTGAGACGGCTCCGCCCCTATTGACGTCAATACTGGTGGGTGCTGAGTCAGAGGGTCCGCCCCTGGCTGCCAAGCAGAGACCCTGGAATGAATCCCCCGGAGACAGTGGGCTTTCACGGGCATGGCCTGTGCCTCAGACCCCCAAGGTCCACGTTGAGCCGGGTGGGCCGTGGGAGGCTTTGCTTTGTGGCCGTGCCTCGGGGCAGCTGGGGTCAAGCCTGGGCTCGGGGGCCAGCAGCAGTGCACAGAGTCCTATCTCGCCGGGAATTCGCCTAGGTCGCTTTGAAGTTGCCGCCCCCGCCCCCTTTCCCAGCATGCCTTGGCTTCCGAAACGCTCTGGGTTTTCCCGCCTTTTCGCAGTCCACACAGACCTTGTCCTCAATGGCCTCTGAGGGCTCCTCCGAGGCAATCCCGGACACTGGATCCTCTCTCCAGTGCCTCCACCCACATCTCTCGCTTTCCTTGCCTCCCTTTCCCACACCCCTCCCCGATTCCTCCGTGCCCCCCTGGCATCCTTTCCCTACAGCAGGCCCAGGCCACTGCCCTGGCCACCCCCACCCCCACCCGCGCCTATACTCCCAGGGCTTTGAGTTGCCAGAAACTCAAGTCTACTGCCTGAGGCGTGATGGGCCAGTGTCTCCAATGGCAGCTCACGCCAGTGGGGGCTATATAGGGTGGAACCTGTTGTCTGCACCTCCCCGGCCCATCCCCCACTCCAAGTGCCCTGGAGCGACCCGGGAAAGGGACAGCGTACCCGCTACTGCTAGGAAGGGAGCTGCACTGAGCCAAGGAAGGATGCATGCACCTTCTGGACAGAACGAAGCCCTGACCTCTGCCACCTCGGGACAGGCAATGAGTGTGTGCTTTCTGAAAGGAGCGGACGGCAGAGAGGAGAAGGAGGAGGAAATCAGGAGGAAGGAGCAGACAAAGAAGGAAGCATGCTGCCTGAGGCAAGGCAGGTGATGGACAAGGAGAGGCACTTCTCTTTTCGCTCTGAACAGGTCCCAGTGAATTGAAAGACCAAGGCACCCCAAGACCACACCCACAGCCATCTTGAGCAATGTATTCTTTGGCCACCCAGGTCTCTAAAGCCAAACACGGGGGTTGACATGAGAAGAGTCAGGGAGTTGGATGTACTTCGAAACCACTGGATCTACGAATTCAAAAACGGTTTTGCTAGTAAAGAACGTCTGCAAGTCTGCGGGTGAAAGTTGGATGATGGTGGAAGGGTGAGCTCACTCACGATACTGTGAGGATGAGAGACATACTCGGAGACGATTGGCCTTTGCAGCTAGAGCGGGCATGTGTGTTCACATGGAGTGTGGTCATGTGAAAGCGGTTGTGTGGGTAGGTCCCTACTGCTGGCTCCGAGGAGCTGACCTCGGGAAACCCGCCCAGAGCCGGCACCCCGAAACCGAGGGAAGCGTGTCCCTGACGGAGTATTTTAGAGATCCCTGCAGGGTTGGCCCCTGGATTGAAGCTGAGTCCCAGACGGGGGCTCCACCCTCCCTTCCCCGACCCCCCTCTGCCTCCCTCCGTCCCCAGCTCTCCCTGCCTCCCTTCCTTCTCTCCCTCCCTCCCACCCTCCCTCCCTCTCCCACTCAACCTTCCCCAAATCCCTCCCTTCACTCCCACTCTCTCCCTCCACCCCACCCTCTCCCTCCACACACCCTCTCCTTCCACCCGCTTGCACCCTCCCACCTTGCGTCTCCCAGCCTTCCACCTTCCCAATGCACTATCTCCCGCTCCCCTTCCCTCTGCGGCCCCTGGCATAGGGAAGGAGTTCTGCGTGAACTGCTGGAAAACGCAGGACCAGAAGACAGAAGAGCCAGACCGAAAGAACCTGCGCGGGGCACAAGTTTTCTTTATTGCCTCTGTGGCCTGTCCTCCCTTAGCCATCCTCTTGGTCACTGGGATCCTGGGATTGCTTGAGGATTCAGGTGGGGTGTACCTCTTGGGCGGGGTGCGGGGAGCATATGGTTCGGCTCTCGTGTTTGTCCCAAAAGTCCCTGGTAGACATCCCGCCTGGATACTCTCTGGACCCACCCACAACCAGCCCCCTCCCTGAGCTCTGTGGCTCTGCATCCCAGGCAAAGAGACCTGAAAGGGGCTCGGGGAGAAGGTGCATCTTCCTTCCTGTCCCTCTAAGGCCGAGGGCCCGGGGAGCCTGGCAGCATGTCCAGGAGGGCCTGGTAGTCATCCTCACTGAGGGGTGCTTCCAGGATTGCCTCAACTCCTTCCTCCTCCGCAGCGGACCCCTGTGAAACCCAGGGCGTGTCCTGAATGGCCGTGGCAGCCATGATTTCCTCTAGGAGGCTGGGGGACACGGGGAGGGCTGGATGGTCCCCTGCGGTGACAGGAGAGGACCCCGGGGAAGGACTGGGTGAGCCTGGGATGCATGTGACTGCCAGGAGCTCGTCTTGGAGGCTGGGTGAGCCTGGGAGGGCGACGTGTGCCCGTGCATCTGCAGAGGGGCCCAGGGAAGGCCCTATCGTGTCCGGGATGCCCGAGGCGGCCATGAGCTCTTCTAGGAAGCTGGGTGGGCCTGGGAGGGCTGGATGCTCTCCTGCATCTGCAGCGGCCCCAGGGTAAGTCGCCTGTGCATCCAGGATGCCCGAGGTTTCCAAGAGGTTGTCTAAAGAGCTGGGTGCGCCTGGCAGGGCAGGGTGCCCTCCTGCATCTGCAGTGGCTCCCGGGGAAGGCGCCTGAATGTCGGGGATACCCATGGGCGCCCAGAGCTCGTCTAGGAAGCCTGGTGCGCCTGGGAGGGCAGGGTGCGTTCCTGCATCCGCAGCGGCCCCCGCAGAAGGCGCCTGCGTGTCCGGGATGCCCGTGGCCGGCAAGAGCTCATGTAGGAGGCTTGTCGAGCTTGGAAGGCTGGGCGCATGGGGCTGTGGCTCTAGCGGTGGAGGGGCCGTGGCTTCACCGTAGGATGACTCGGGCCACCGTGAGGTGTGTGGCTCAGGCTGTACAGGTGGCAGGATGGCCCTTGACCCAGGCTGCCATGGGGCCGTGACAGCACGAGAGGATGCGGCCCAGGGAACTGCTCTCTCGGGAGGAGGTACAGGCTTCCCAGTTGGCCTGAGAGCCACCGGGCTGGGCTGGACCATGAAGATCATCAAGGGCTGGCCCACACAGACCCCAGAGGCCGTCCCGGGCACCCAGAAGGTGGGGCCGCCCAAAGGAGCGGCTGCAGCCGAGGGCGGCATGCCCTCCTGTGGATGAGAGGGGCGAAGGGGAGGAGAGGTGCTCTGGACAGCGGGCGGGGCCCTTGGGGCCTCTGGAGCAGGAGTAGTTGTGGCCGATGCGCCTCCTGGGCCTTGGGCCCGGCCGTTGCCAGGCCCCTCTGCGCTCCCCTGGGGGTGACGAGCTCTTCGGTTTGAAACCATATCTAGGGAAGCAAAACGCAGAAAGGCACATCAAAAGTCGTGACCGTCCACATCAACCCGCTGGCGCATCCACGGCGCCCGTTGGAAACCACGCCTGACCGCCCATCTTCTGATCCGGCAGCCCCAGGGCGACTTCTGCAGGGCCATTTTCTGCAGATGAAACCTTGGCCCTGGGAAGTGAGGGGTGCCTGCACGGCCACGAGTGGCCCCAATCCAACCACTCAGCCCACCCCCCCTCGGCCCCCTCCTCCCAAGCCCAGCCCGAGCCCCAGCCCAAGCCTACGTGGATCCAGCTCCAAACGCTTGGCAGAGCTCAACGCTCCTTTCTCCTGGATCACGTCCTGAGCCCTTCGCCGGCTGGAGAACTTACCTGGATTCGAGGTTCTGGGATTCCCGTCTGACGAGCCAGTTCTTCCCTGGCGGCAATCCCTGGAAAGCGATCCCTCGTGAAGGCTTGCACAAGGATCCTTGTTTGAGAAGGAGAGATGACTGTCCTCTTTCTCCTGGCCTCTCTGGTCGAGTCTTCTGCCAAAGAAAGGACACGGCGAGAGGAGAGGACTTTAAGGCCCATGGAATGTTCCCAGCAAGACACCCTAGACGGCGAGGAGGGAATGCAGAGTCCCACACACCTGAATCACTTCAGGTGGCTCTGCAGCCGGGGCAGGCTTCTAAGGAATACACCCACAGATGGAGGGTGTGCCTGGACCCATCATGGATGCACGCATGCACACACGCACACACGCACACTGCACACACATGCATGTGCCTGTGTGTCTCTCTCCTGTTCCGGTCTTTCCGCAGAGTGCCCTGAAGCATGCTCCTCGGGCCAAGGTTGCCTGGGCAGCCGGAGGGGAAAGTTCCGGATGGGGGCTGTGGAGGGGGTGCACAGGGGGAACAGCGCTGCCCGTCCACCCCGACTGGGGGCTTGGTGCCCCTACCTGGGTCACTGAAGGGGGAAGCACCTAGATGGCCCTGTGCCCTCCCTCCTTGGTGTTTCTGGGCCTCCGGTGGTCATCCACCAGCAGAGAGAATTCTCTGTCAAGAGAGGGAGTGGGAGGGACTCCCTCAGTGGGACTTGCCTTTGCAGAACGCTGGGTAAATTACCTTGGGAGGAAGACTGAGGTCGAGAAGGTGCGGATGGTGGTGTGGGCGTGGGCCGTGGCGCCCCTTCCCCGTCTTGTTGCACATTTGCAGAAGGCGATCGGCTCTGCTTTAACCGTCTTCTTCGTTGGTTTTGAAACCAGACCTAGGGGCAAACGGTGAGAATTGGTTCTCAAGAGAAAGGCCGCCGCATGCTTTCCGCTGACGTGGATCGATCGGCACGGAGAGCCTGAGAGGGAGAACGGGTAGAGAGAGGGGCGCCTACCTGAACTCTGCTTTCGGCTATGCCAAGCTCTCGGGCCAGGCGTTCTCTGGTGGCTATGCCAGGGTAGGGGTTGTGTTGAAAGAGCGCTTGCAGGGCGTCCTTCTGGCTCACCTTCAGAACGAGCCTCCTCCTTCGAGATCCTGTGGCGATGGGGCCTGCGGAAGAGAAGAAAGGGAAGAGTGTCAGAGGACGTGGGGGTGGGGAGGAGTCCACAGAGGTGCCGAAGCATGCTGCCCGCCCAGGGCAGGTGCCCGTGTGCCTGAGCAAAGCCGCGAGCCTGGGCACGGGTCTGCATTTGGAAGTCACTTGGCTACACCCCGAGAGCCCTGCTGAGAGGCAAGGGCGGGGGAGAAGGCCCCTAACCTCCATGCAAGCCGGAATCCTAGAAACCCGAGCAAGCTGAAAGGAGACCAAACCCACCCCTCAACAAAGCCGGCAAGAATTCCCACCCGCCAAAGGCCACAACACTCTCCCGCCCTGTGTGCAGAGACACTTTTCCCCCTGTCTGGGCAGATGCCTGGGAAACGTCTCGATGGGGCTTCTCGCAGATTTCCCTCCGACACGATGCCCACGGGAGGGACCCTGGCTTCTCGGAGCTCACACGAGCCCGGGCCATATTTGCCATCACTCGGGGAAAAGGGAAGGGAAGGGAAGGGAAGGAAGCCGACGCGAAGCCCACCAGTCAATGCCTGATGGAAGACAGAAGGCAATAGGCCACTGTGGAGAGAAAGCCAGTGAGGTGGCAGAGCCGCAGGGCTGTCCGACTTCCGTTTCCACAGGAAGATGAGGAAAAAGGGCCCCATCCCAGGCGCCCTCCCCGCCCGGGCCGTCAAACCAACACAATCATCACAGAAAAGAGAAAGGAGAAGCCATGGGTGTGCCAAAGGTGCAAGACGACCAAACCGTGCCTCTTTGGGCACACCTGATGCCTGGAAACCCGGGGCCCAGTGGGTGGGTCCCTGCCATTCTCGGTGGTCAGTCGACACGTTTGCCGGGAGCCCTTGGCAGGGCGATGCACAAAGCCCGCAGACGTCATCCAACCCCGGAGAGCGAGGGCAGACATACCTGTGGAAGTGCTGGAGGAGCCGGACGAAGCCATTCTGGGAGAGCCCCAAGGATGCTGCAGACTGCTGTCTCAGTCGGCCAGGACCCAGCAGCTCAGGACTTCTGATAGTGTGAGACGGCTCCGCCCCTATTGACGTCAATACTGGTGGGTGCTGAGTCAGAGGGTCCGCCCCTGGCTGCCAAGCAGAGACCCTGGAATGAATCCCCCGGAGACAGTGGGCTTTCACGGGCATGGCCTGTGCCTCAGACCCCCAAGGTCCACGTTGAGCCGGGTGGGCCGTGGGAGGCTTTGCTTTGTGGCCGTGCCTCGGGGCAGCTGGGGTCAAGCCTGGGCTCGGGGGCCAGCAGCAGTGCACAGAGTCCTATCTCGCCGGGAATTCGCCTAGGTCGCTTTGAAGTTGCCGCCCCCGCCCCCTTTCCCAGCATGCCTTGGCTTCCGAAACGCTCTGGGTTTTCCCGCCTTTTCGCAGTCCACACAGACCTTGTCCTCAATGGCCTCTGAGGGCTCCTCCGAGGCAATCCCGGACACTGGATCCTCTCTCCAGTGCCTCCACCCACATCTCTCGCTTTCCTTGCCTCCCTTTCCCACACCCCTCCCCGATTCCTCCGTGCCCCCCTGGCATCCTTTCCCTACAGCAGGCCCAGGCCACAGCCCTGGCCACCCCCACCCCCACCCGCGCCTACACTCCCAGGGCTTTGAGTTGCCAGAAACTCAAGTCTACTGCCTGAGGCGTGATGGGCCAGTGTCTCCAATGGCAGCTCACGCCAGTGGAGGCTATATAGGGTGGAACCTGTTGTCTGCACCTCCCCGGCCCATCCCCCACTCCAAGTGCCCTGGAGAGACCCGGGAAAGGGACAGCGTACCCGCTACTGCTAGGAAGGGAGCTGCACTGGGCCAAGGAAGGATGCATGCACCTTCTGGACAGAACGAAGCCCTGACCTCTGCCACCTCGGGACAGGCAATGAGTGTGTGCTTTCTGAAAGGAGCGGACGGCAGAGAGGAGAAGGAGGAGGAAATCAGGAGGAAGGAGCAGACAAAGAAGGAAGCATGCTGCCTGAGGCAAGGCAGGTGATGGACAAGGAGAGGCACTTCTCTTTTCGCTCTGAACAGGTCCCAGTGAATTGAAAAAGACCAAGGCACCCCAAGACCACACCCACAGCCATCTTGAGCAATGTATTCTTTGGCCACCCAGGTCTCTAAAGCCAAACACGGGGGTTGACATGAGAACAGTCAGGGGGTTGGATGTACTTCGAAACCACTGGATCTACGAATTCAAAAACGGTTTTGCTAGTAAAGAACGTCTGCAAGTCTGCGGGTGAAAGTTGGATGACGGTGGAATGGTGAGCTCACTCACGACACTGTGAGGATGAGAGACATACTCGGAGACGATTGGCCTTTGCAGCTAGAGCGGGCATGTGTGTTCACATGGAGTGTGGTCATGTGAAAGCGGTTGTGTGGGTAGGTCCCTACTGCTGGCTCCGAGGAGCTGACCTCGGGAAACCCGCCCAGAGCCGGCACCCCGAAACCGAGGGAAGCGTGTCCCTGACGGAGTATTTTAGAGATCCCTGCAGGGTTGGCCCCTGGATTGAAGCTGAGTCCCAGACGGGGGCTCCACCCTCCCTTCCCCGACCCCCCTCTGCCTCCCTCCGTCCCCAGCTCTCCCTGCCTCCCTTCCCTCTCTCCCTCCCTCCCACCCTCCCTCCCTCTCCCACTCAGCCTTCCCCAAATCCCTCCCTTCACTCCCACTCTCTCCCTCCACCCCACCCTCTCCCTCCACACACCCTCTCCTTCCACCCGCTTGCACCCTCCCACCTTGCGTCTCCCAGCCTTCCACCTTCCCAATGCACTATCTCCCGCTCCCCTTCCCTCTGCGGCCCCTGGCATAGGGAAGGAGTTCTGCGTGAACTGCTGGAAAACGCAGGACCAGAAGACAGAAGAGCCAGACCGAAAGAACCTGCGCGGGGCACAAGTTTTCTTTATTGCCTCTGTGGCCTGTCCTCCCTTAGCCATCCTCTTGGTCACTGGTATCCTGGGATTGCTTGAGGATTCAGGTGGGGTGTACCTCTTGGGCGGGGTGCGGGGAGCATATGGTTCGGCTCTCGTGTTTGTCCCAAAAGTCCCTGGTAGACATCCCGCCTGGATACTCTCTGGACCCACCCACAACCAGCCCCCTCCCTGAGCTCTGTGGCTCTGCATCCCAGGCAAAGAGACCTGAAAGGGGCTCGGGGAGAAGGTGCATCTTCCTTCCTGTCCCTCTAAGGCCGAGGGCCCGGGGAGCCTGGCAGCATGTCCAGGAGGGCCTGGTAATCATCCTCACTGAGGGGTGCTTCCAGGATTGCCTCAACTCCTTCCTCCTCCGCAGCGGACCCCTGTGAAACCCAGGGCGTGTCCTGAATGGCCGTGGCAGCCATGATTTCCTCTAGGAGGCTGGGGGACACGGGGAGGGCTGGATGGTCCCCTGCAGTGACAGGAGAGGACCCCGGGGAAGGACTGGGCGAGCCTGGGATGCATGTGGCAGCCAGGAGCTCGTCTTGGAGGCTGGGTGAGCCTGGGAGGGCGACGTGTGCCCGTGCATCTGCAGAGGGGCCCAGGGAAGGCCCCATCGTGTCCGGGATGCCCGAGGCGGCCATGAGCTCTTCTCGGAAGCTGGGTGGGCCTGGGAGGGCTGGATGCTCTCCTGCATCTGCAGCGGCCCCGGGGTAGGTCGCCTGTGCCTCCAGGATGCCCGAGGTTTCCAAGAGGTCGCCTAAAAAGCTGGGTGCGCCTGGCAGGGCAGGGTGCCCTCCTGCATCTGCAGCGGCCCCCGGGGAAGGCGCCTGAATGTCGGGGATACCCATGGGCGCCCAGAGCTCGTCTAGGAAGCTGGGTGCGCCTGGGAGGGCAGGGTGCGTTCCTGCATCCGCAGCGGCCCCCGCAGAAGGCGCCTGCGTGTCCGGGCTGCCTGTGGCCGCCCAGAGCTCATCTGAGAAGCTGGGTGCGCCTGGCGTGGCAGGGTGCGCTCCTGCATCTGAGGCGGCCCTCAGCGAAGGCGCCTGCGTGTCCGGGACGCCCGTGGCCGGCAAGAGCTCATGTAGGAGGCTTGTCGAGCTTGGAAGGCTGGGCGCATGGGGCTGTGGCTCTAGCGGTGGAGGGGCCGTGGCTTCACCGTAGGATGACTCGGGCCACCGTGAGGTGTGTGGCTCAGGCTGTACAGGTGGCAGGATGGCCCTTGACCCAGGCTGCCATGGGGCCGTGACAGCACGAGAGGATGCGGCCCAGGGAACTGCTCTCTCGGGAGGAGGTGCAGGCTTCCCACTTGGCCTGAGAGCCACCGGGCTGGGCTGGACCATGAAGATCATCAAGGGCTGGCCCACACAGACCCCAGAGGCCGTCCCGGGCACCCAGAAGGTGGGGCCGCCCAAAGGAGCGGCTGCAGCCGAGGGCGGCATGCCCTCCTGTGGATGAGAGGGGCGAAGGGGAGGAGAGGTGCTCTGGACAGCGGGCGGGGCCCTTGGGGCCTCTGGAGCAGGAGTAGTTGTGGCCGATGCGCCTCCTGGGCCTTGGGCCCGGCCGTTGCCAGGCCCCTCTGCGCTCCGCTGGGGGTGACGAGCTCTTCGGTTTTGAAACCATATCTAGGGAAGCAAAACGCAGAAAGGCACATCAAAAGTCGTGACCGTCCACATCAACCCGCTGGCGCATCCACGGCGCCCGTTGGAAACCACGCCTGACCGCCCATCTTCTGATCCGGCAGTCCCAGGGCGACTTCTGCAGGGCCATTTTCTGCAGATGAAACCTTGGCCCTGGGAAGTGAGGGGTGCCTGCACGGCCACGAGTGGGCCCAAGCCAACCACTCAGCACACACACCCTCGGCCCCCTCCTCCCAAGCCCAGCCCGAGCCCCAGCCCAAGCCTACGTGGATCCAGCTCCAATCGCTTGGCAGAGCTCAACGCTCCTTTCTCCTGGATCACGTCCTGAGCCCTTGAGCCGGCTGGAGAACTTACCTGGATTCGAGGTTCTAGGATTCCCGTCTGACGAGCCAGTTCTTCCCTGGCGGCAATCCCTGGAAAGCGATCCCTCGTGAAGGCTTGCACAAGGATCCTTGTTTGAGAAGAAGAGATGACTGTCCTCTTTCTCCTGACCTCTCTGGTCGAGTCTTCTGCCAAAGAAAGGACACGGCGAGAGGAGAGGACTTTAAGGCCCATGGAATGTTCCCAGCAAGACACCCTAGACGGCGAGGAGGGAATGCAGAGTCCCACACACCTGAATCACTTCAGGTGGCTCTGCAGCCGGGGCAGGCTTCTAAGGAATACACCCACAGATGGAGGGTGTGCCTGGACCCATCATGGATGCACGCATGCACACACGCACACACGCACACTGCACACACATGCATGTGCCTGTGTGTCTCTCTCCTGTTCCGGTCTTTCCGCAGAGTGCCCTGAAGCATGCTCCTCGGGCCAAGGTTGCCTGGGCAGCCGGAGGGGAAAGTTCCGGATGGGGGCTGTGGAGGGGGTGCACAGGGGGAACAGCGCTGCCCGTCCACCCCGACTGGGGGCTTGGTGCCCCTACCTGGGTCACTGAAGGGGGAAGCACCTAGATGGCCCTGTGCCCTCCCTCCTTGGTGTTTCTGGGCCTCCGGTGGTCATCCACCAGCAGAGAGAATTCTCTGTCAAGAGAGGGAGTGGGAGGGACTCCCTCAGTGGGACTTGCCTTTGCAGAACGCTGGGTAAATTACCTTGGGAGGAAGACTGAGGTCGAGAAGGTGCGGATGGTGGTGTGGGCGTGGGCCGTGGCGCCCCTTCCCCGTCTTGTTGCACATTTGCAGAAGGCGATCGGCTCTGCTTTAACCGTCTTCTTCGTTGGTTTTGAAACCAGACCTAGGGGCAAACGGTGAGAATTGGTTCTCAAGAGAAAGGCCGCCGCATGCTTTCCGCTGACGTGGATCGATCGGCACGGAGAGCCTGAGAGGGAGAACGGGTAGAGAGAGGGGCGCCTACCTGAACTCTGCTTTCGGCTATGCCAAGCTCTCGGGCCAGGCGTTCTCTGGTGGCTATGCCAGGGTAGGGGTTGTGTTGAAAGAGCGCTTGCAGGGCGTCCTTCTGGCTCACCTTCAGAACGAGCCTCCTCCTTCGAGATCCTGTGGCGATGGGGCCTGCGGAAGAGAAGAAAGGGAAGAGTGTCAGAGGACGTGGGGGTGGGGAGGAGTCCACAGAGGTGCCGAAGCATGCTGCCCGCCCAGGGCAGGTGCCCGTGTGCCTGAGCAAAGCCGCGAGCCTGGGCACGGGTCTGCATTTGGAAGTCACTTGGCTACACCCCGAGAGCCCTGCTGAGAGGCAAGGGCGGGGGAGAAGGCCCCTAACCTCCATGCAAGCCGGAATCCTAGAAACCCGAGCAAGCTGAAAGGAGACCAAACCCACCCCTCAACAAAGCCGGCAAGAATTCCCACCCGCCAAAGGCCACAACACTCTCCCGCCCTGTGTGCAGAGACACTTTTCCCCCTGTCTGGGCAGATGCCTGGGAAACGTCTCGATGGGGCTTCTCGCAGATTTCCCTCCGACACGATGCCCACGGGAGGGACCCTGGCTTCTCGGAGCTCACACGAGCCCGGGCCATATTTGCCATCACTCGGGGAAAAGGGAAGGGAAGGGAAGGGAAGGAAGCCGACGCGAAGCCCACCAGTCAATGCCTGATGGAAGACAGAAGGCAATAGGCCACTGTGGAGAGAAAGCCAGTGAGGTGGCAGAGCCGCAGGGCTGTCCGACTTCCGTTTCCACAGGAAGATGAGGAAAAAGGGCCCCATCCCAGGCGCCCTCCCCGCCCGGGCCGTCAAACCAACACAATCATCACAGAAAAGAGAAAGGAGAAGCCATGGGTGTGCCAAAGGTGCAAGACGACCAAACCGTGCCTCTTTGGGCACACCTGATGCCTGGAAACCCGGGGCCCAGTGGGTGGGTCCCTGCCATTCTCGGTGGTCAGTCGACACGTTTGCCGGGAGCCCTTGGCAGGGCGATGCACAAAGCCCGCAGACGTCATCCAACCCCGGAGAGCGAGGGCAGACATACCTGTGGAAGTGCTGGAGGAGCCGGACGAAGCCATTCTGGGAGAGCCCCAAGGATGCTGCAGACTGCTGTCTCAGTCGGCCAGGACCCAGCAGCTCAGGACTTCTGATAGTGTGAGGCGGCTCCGCCCCTATTGACGTCAATACTGGTGGGTGCTGAGTCAGAGGGTCCGCCCCTGGCTGCCAAGCAGAGACCCTGGAATGAATCCCCCGGAGACAGTGGGCTTTCACGGGCATGGCCTGTGCCTCAGACCCCCAAGGTCCACGTTGAGCCGGGTGGGCCGTGGGAGGCTTTGCTTTGTGGCCGTGCCTCGGGGCAGCTGGGGTCAAGCCTGGGCTCGGGGGCCAGCAGCAGTGCACAGAGTCCTATCTCGCCGGGAATTCGCCTAGGTCGCTTTGAAGTTGCCGCCCCCGCCCCCTTTCCCAGCATGCCTTGGCTTCCGAAACGCTCTGGGTTTTCCCGCCTTTTCGCAGTCCACACAGACCTTGTCCTCAATGGCCTCTGAGGGCTCCTCCGAGGCAATCCCGGACACTGGATCCTCTCTCCAGTGCCTCCACCCACATCTCTCGCTTTCCTTGCCTCCCTTTCCCACACCCCTCCCCGATTCCTCCGTGCCCCCCTGGCATCCTTTCCCTACAGCAGGCCCAGGCCACAGCCCTGGCCACCCCCACCCCCACCCGCGCCTACACTCCCAGGGCTTTGAGTTGCCAGAAACTCAAGTCTACTGCCTGAGGCGTGATGGGCCAGTGTCTCCAATGGCAGCTCACGCCAGTGGGGGCTATATAGGGTGGAACCTGTTGTCTGCACCTCCCCGGCCCATCCCCCACTCCAAGTGCCCTGGAGAGACCCGGGAAAGGGACAGCGTACCCGCTACTGCTAGGAAGGGAGCTGCACTGGGCCAAGGAAGGATGCATGCACCTTCTGGACAGAACGAAGCCCTGACCTCTGCCACCTCGGGACAGGCAATGAGTGTGTGCTTTCTGAAAGGAGCGGACGGCAGAGAGGAGAAGGAGGAGGAAATCAGGAGGAAGGAGCAGACAAAGAAGGAAGCATGCTGCCTGAGGCAAGGCAGGTGATGGACAAGGAGAGGCACTTCTCTTTTCGCTCTGAACAGGTCCCAGTGAATTGAAAAAGACCAAGGCACCCCAAGACCACACCCACAGCCATCTTGAGCAATGTATTCTTTGGCCACCCAGGTCTCTAAAGCCAAACACGGGGGTTGACATGAGAACAGTCAGGGGGTTGGATGTACTTCGAAACCACTGGATCTACGAATTCAAAAACGGTTTTGCTAGTAAAGAACGTCTGCAAGTCTGCGGGTGAAAGTTGGATGACGGTGGAATGGTGAGCTCACTCACGACACTGTGAGGATGAGAGACATACTCGGAGACGATTGGCCTTTGCAGCTAGAGCGGGCATGTGTGTTCACATGGAGTGTGGTCATGTGAAAGCGGTTGTGTGGGTAGGTCCCTACTGCTGGCTCCGAGGAGCTGACCTCGGGAAACCCGCCCAGAGCCGGCACCCCGAAACCGAGGGAAGCGTGTCCCTGACGGAGTATTTTAGAGATCCCTGCAGGGTTGGCCCCTGGATTGAAGCTGAGTCCCAGACGGGGGCTCCACCCTCCCTTCCCCGACCCCCCTCTGCCTCCCTCCGTCCCCAGCTCTCCCTGCCTCCCTTCCCTCTCTCCCTCCCTCCCACCCTCCCTCCCTCTCCCACTCAGCCTTCCCCAAATCCCTCCCTTCACTCCCACTCTCTCCCTCCACCCCACCCTCTCCCTCCACACACCCTCTCCTTCCACCCGCTTGCACCCTCCCACCTTGCGTCTCCCAGCCTTCCACCTTCCCAATGCACTATCTCCCGCTCCCCTTCCCTCTGCGGCCCCTGGCATAGGGAAGGAGTTCTGCGTGAACTGCTGGAAAACGCAGGACCAGAAGACAGAAGAGCCAGACCGAAAGAACCTGCGCGGGGCACAAGTTTTCTTTATTGCCTCTGTGGCCTGTCCTCCCTTAGCCATCCTCTTGGTCACTGGTATCCTGGGATTGCTTGAGGATTCAGGTGGGGTGTACCTCTTGGGCGGGGTGCGGGGAGCATATGGTTCGGCTCTCGTGTTTGTCCCAAAAGTCCCTGGTAGACATCCCGCCTGGATACTCTCTGGACCCACCCACAACCAGCCCCCTCCCTGAGCTCTGTGGCTCTGCATCCCAGGCAAAGAGACCTGAAAGGGGCTCGGGGAGAAGGTGCATCTTCCTTCCTGTCCCTCTAAGGCCGAGGGCCCGGGGAGCCTGGCAGCATGTCCAGGAGGGCCTGGTAATCATCCTCACTGAGGGGTGCTTCCAGGATTGCCTCAACTCCTTCCTCCTCCGCAGCGGACCCCTGTGAAACCCAGGGCGTGTCCTGAATGGCCGTGGCAGCCATGATTTCCTCTAGGAGGCTGGGGGACACGGGGAGGGCTGGATGGTCCCCTGCAGTGACAGGAGAGGACCCCGGGGAAGGACTGGGCGAGCCTGGGATGCATGTGGCAGCCAGGAGCTCGTCTTGGAGGCTGGGTGAGCCTGGGAGGGCGACGTGTGCCCGTGCATCTGCAGAGGGGCCCAGGGAAGGCCCCATCGTGTCCGGGATGCCCGAGGCGGCCATGAGCTCTTCTCGGAAGCTGGGTGGGCCTGGGAGGGCTGGATGCTCTCCTGCATCTGCAGCGGCCCCGGGGTAGGTCGCCTGTGCCTCCAGGATGCCCGAGGTTTCCAAGAGGTCGCCTAAAAAGCTGGGTGCGCCTGGCAGGGCAGGGTGCCCTCCTGCATCTGCAGCGGCCCCCGGGGAAGGCGCCTGAATGTCGGGGATACCCATGGGCGCCCAGAGCTCGTCTAGGAAGCTGGGTGCGCCTGGGAGGGCAGGGTGCGTTCCTGCATCCGCAGCGGCCCCCGCAGAAGGCGCCTGCGTGTCCGGGCTGCCTGTGGCCGCCCAGAGCTCATCTGAGAAGCTGGGTGCGCCTGGCGTGGCAGGGTGCGCTCCTGCATCTGAGGCGGCCCTCAGCGAAGGCGCCTGCGTGTCCGGGACGCCCGTGGCCGGCAAGAGCTCATGTAGGAGGCTTGTCGAGCTTGGAAGGCTGGGCGCATGGGGCTGTGGCTCTAGCGGTGGAGGGGCCGTGGCTTCACCGTAGGATGACTCGGGCCACCGTGAGGTGTGTGGCTCAGGCTGTACAGGTGGCAGGATGGCCCTTGACCCAGGCTGCCATGGGGCCGTGACAGCACGAGAGGATGCGGCCCAGGGAACTGCTCTCTCGGGAGGAGGTGCAGGCTTCCCACTTGGCCTGAGAGCCACCGGGCTGGGCTGGACCATGAAGATCATCAAGGGCTGGCCCACACAGACCCCAGAGGCCGTCCCGGGCACCCAGAAGGTGGGGCCGCCCAAAGGAGCGGCTGCAGCCGAGGGCGGCATGCCCTCCTGTGGATGAGAGGGGCGAAGGGGAGGAGAGGTGCTCTGGACAGCGGGCGGGGCCCTTGGGGCCTCTGGAGCAGGAGTAGTTGTGGCCGATGCGCCTCCTGGGCCTTGGGCCCGGCCGTTGCCAGGCCCCTCTGCGCTCCGCTGGGGGTGACGAGCTCTTCGGTTTTGAAACCATATCTAGGGAAGCAAAACGCAGAAAGGCACATCAAAAGTCGTGACCGTCCACATCAACCCGCTGGCGCATCCACGGCGCCCGTTGGAAACCACGCCTGACCGCCCATCTTCTGATCCGGCAGTCCCAGGGCGACTTCTGCAGGGCCATTTTCTGCAGATGAAACCTTGGCCCTGGGAAGTGAGGGGTGCCTGCACGGCCACGAGTGGGCCCAAGCCAACCACTCAGCACACACACCCTCGGCCCCCTCCTCCCAAGCCCAGCCCGAGCCCCAGCCCAAGCCTACGTGGATCCAGCTCCAATCGCTTGGCAGAGCTCAACGCTCCTTTCTCCTGGATCACGTCCTGAGCCCTTGAGCCGGCTGGAGAACTTACCTGGATTCGAGGTTCTAGGATTCCCGTCTGACGAGCCAGTTCTTCCCTGGCGGCAATCCCTGGAAAGCGATCCCTCGTGAAGGCTTGCACAAGGATCCTTGTTTGAGAAGAAGAGATGACTGTCCTCTTTCTCCTGACCTCTCTGGTCGAGTCTTCTGCCAAAGAAAGGACACGGCGAGAGGAGAGGACTTTAAGGCCCATGGAATGTTCCCAGCAAGACACCCTAGACGGCGAGGAGGGAATGCAGAGTCCCACACACCTGAATCACTTCAGGTGGCTCTGCAGCCGGGGCAGGCTTCTAAGGAATACACCCACAGATGGAGGGTGTGCCTGGACCCATCATGGATGCACGCATGCACACACGCACACACGCACACTGCACACACATGCATGTGCCTGTGTGTCTCTCTCCTGTTCCGGTCTTTCCGCAGAGTGCCCTGAAGCATGCTCCTCGGGCCAAGGTTGCCTGGGCAGCCGGAGGGGAAAGTTCCGGATGGGGGCTGTGGAGGGGGTGCACAGGGGGAACAGCGCTGCCCGTCCACCCCGACTGGGGGCTTGGTGCCCCTACCTGGGTCACTGAAGGGGGAAGCACCTAGATGGCCCTGTGCCCTCCCTCCTTGGTGTTTCTGGGCCTCCGGTGGTCATCCACCAGCAGAGAGAATTCTCTGTCAAGAGAGGGAGTGGGAGGGACTCCCTCAGTGGGACTTGCCTTTGCAGAACGCTGGGTAAATTACCTTGGGAGGAAGACTGAGGTCGAGAAGGTGCGGATGGTGGTGTGGGCGTGGGCCGTGGCGCCCCTTCCCCGTCTTGTTGCACATTTGCAGAAGGCGATCGGCTCTGCTTTAACCGTCTTCTTCGTTGGTTTTGAAACCAGACCTAGGGGCAAACGGTGAGAATTGGTTCTCAAGAGAAAGGCCGCCGCATGCTTTCCGCTGACGTGGATCGATCGGCACGGAGAGCCTGAGAGGGAGAACGGGTAGAGAGAGGGGCGCCTACCTGAACTCTGCTTTCGGCTATGCCAAGCTCTCGGGCCAGGCGTTCTCTGGTGGCTATGCCAGGGTAGGGGTTGTGTTGAAAGAGCGCTTGCAGGGCGTCCTTCTGGCTCACCTTCAGAACGAGCCTCCTCCTTCGAGATCCTGTGGCGATGGGGCCTGCGGAAGAGAAGAAAGGGAAGAGTGTCAGAGGACGTGGGGGTGGGGAGGAGTCCACAGAGGTGCCGAAGCATGCTGCCTGCCCAGGGCAGGTGCCCGTGTGCCTGAGCAAAGCCGCGAGCCTGGGCACGGGTCTGCATTTGGAAGTCACTTGGCTACACCCCGAGAGCCCTGCTGAGAGGCAAGGGCGGGGGAGAAGGCCCCTAACCTCCATGCAAGCCGGAATCCTAGAAACCCGAGCAAGCTGAAAGGAGACCAAACCCACCCCTCAACAAAGCCGGCAAGAATTCCCACCCGCCAAAGGCCACAACACTCTCCCGCCCTGTGTGCAGAGACACTTTTCCCCCTGTCTGGGCAGATGCCTGGGAAACGTCTCGATGGGGCTTCTCGCAGATTTCCCTCCGACACGATGCCCACGGGAGGGACCCTGGCTTCTCGGAGCTCACACGAGCCCGGGCCATATTTGCCATCACTCGGGGAAAAGGGAAGGGAAGGGAAGGGAAGGAAGCCGACGCGAAGCCCACCAGTCAATGCCTGATGGAAGACAGAAGGCAATAGGCCACTGTGGAGAGAAAGCCAGTGAGGTGGCAGAGCCGCAGGGCTGTCCGACTTCCGTTTCCACAGGAAGATGAGGAAAAAGGGCCCCATCCCAGGCGCCCTCCCCGCCCGGGCCGTCAAACCAACACAATCATCACAGAAAAGAGAAAGGAGAAGCCATGGGTGTGCCAAAGGTGCAAGACGACCAAACCGTGCCTCTTTGGGCACACCTGATGCCTGGAAACCCGGGGCCCAGTGGGTGGGTCCCTGCCATTCTCGGTGGTCAGTCGACACGTTTGCCGGGAGCCCTTGGCAGGGCGATGCACAAAGCCCGCAGACGTCATCCAACCCCGGAGAGCGAGGGCAGACATACCTGTGGAAGTGCTGGAGGAGCCGGACGAAGCCATTCTGGGAGAGCCCCAAGGATGCTGCAGACTGCTGTCTCAGTCGGCCAGGACCCAGCAGCTCAGGACTTCTGATAGTGTGAGGCGGCTCCGCCCCTATTGACGTCAATACTGGTGGGTGCTGAGTCAGAGGGTCCGCCCCTGGCTGCCAAGCAGAGACCCTGGAATGAATCCCCCGGAGACAGTGGGCTTTCACGGGCATGGCCTGTGCCTCAGACCCCCAAGGTCCACGTTGAGCCGGGTGGGCCGTGGGAGGCTTTGCTTTGTGGCCGTGCCTCGGGGCAGCTGGGGTCAAGCCTGGGCTCGGGGGCCAGCAGCAGTGCACAGAGTCCTATCTCGCCGGGAATTCGCCTAGGTCGCTTTGAAGTTGCCGCCCCCGCCCCCTTTCCCAGCATGCCTTGGCTTCCGAAACGCTCTGGGTTTTCCCGCCTTTTCGCAGTCCACACAGACCTTGTCCTCAATGGCCTCTGAGGGCTCCTCCGAGGCAATCCCGGACACTGGATCCTCTCTCCAGTGCCTCCACCCACATCTCTCGCTTTCCTTGCCTCCCTTTCCCACACCCCTCCCCGATTCCTCCGTGCCCCCCTGGCATCCTTTCCCTACAGCAGGCCCAGGCCACAGCCCTGGCCACCCCCACCCCCACCCGCGCCTACACTCCCAGGGCTTTGAGTTGCCAGAAACTCAAGTCTACTGCCTGAGGCGTGATGGGCCAGTGTCTCCAATGGCAGCTCACGCCAGTGGGGGCTATATAGGGTGGAACCTGTTGTCTGCACCTCCCCGGCCCATCCCCCACTCCAAGTGCCCTGGAGAGACCCGGGAAAGGGACAGCGTACCCGCTACTGCTAGGAAGGGAGCTGCACTGGGCCAAGGAAGGATGCATGCACCTTCTGGACAGAACGAAGCCCTGACCTCTGCCACCTCGGGACAGGCAATGAGTGTGTGCTTTCTGAAAGGAGCGGACGGCAGAGAGGAGAAGGAGGAGGAAATCAGGAGGAAGGAGCAGACAAAGAAGGAAGCATGCTGCCTGAGGCAAGGCAGGTGATGGACAAGGAGAGGCACTTCTCTTTTCGCTCTGAACAGGTCCCAGTGAATTGAAAAAGACCAAGGCACCCCAAGACCACACCCACAGCCATCTTGAGCAATGTATTCTTTGGCCACCCAGGTCTCTAAAGCCAAACACGGGGGTTGACATGAGAACAGTCAGGGGGTTGGATGTACTTCGAAACCACTGGATCTACGAATTCAAAAACGGTTTTGCTAGTAAAGAACGTCTGCAAGTCTGCGGGTGAAAGTTGGATGACGGTGGAATGGTGAGCTCACTCACGACACTGTGAGGATGAGAGACATACTCGGAGACGATTGGCCTTTGCAGCTAGAGCGGGCATGTGTGTTCACATGGAGTGTGGTCATGTGAAAGCGGTTGTGTGGGTAGGTCCCTACTGCTGGCTCCGAGGAGCTGACCTCGGGAAACCCGCCCAGAGCCGGCACCCCGAAACCGAGGGAAGCGTGTCCCTGACGGAGTATTTTAGAGATCCCTGCAGGGTTGGCCCCTGGATTGAAGCTGAGTCCCAGACGGGGGCTCCACCCTCCCTTCCCCGACCCCCCTCTGCCTCCCTCCGTCCCCAGCTCTCCCTGCCTCCCTTCCCTCTCTCCCTCCCTCCCACCCTCCCTCCCTCTCCCACTCAGCCTTCCCCAAATCCCTCCCTTCACTCCCACTCTCTCCCTCCACCCCACCCTCTCCCTCCACACACCCTCTCCTTCCACCCGCTTGCACCCTCCCACCTTGCGTCTCCCAGCCTTCCACCTTCCCAATGCACTATCTCCCGCTCCCCTTCCCTCTGCGGCCCCTGGCATAGGGAAGGAGTTCTGCGTGAACTGCTGGAAAACGCAGGACCAGAAGACAGAAGAGCCAGACCGAAAGAACCTGCGCGGGGCACAAGTTTTCTTTATTGCCTCTGTGGCCTGTCCTCCCTTAGCCATCCTCTTGGTCACTGGGATCCTGGGATTGCTTGAGGATTCAGGTGGGGTGTACCTCTTGGGCGGGGTGCGGGGAGCATATGGTTCGGCTCTCGTGTTTGTCCCAAAAGTCCCTGGTAGACATCCCGCCTGGATACTCTCTGGACCCACCCACAACCAGCCCCCTCCCTGAGCTCTGTGGCTCTGCATCCCAGGCAAAGAGACCTGAAAGGGGCTCGGGGAGAAGGTGCATCTTCCTTCCTGTCCCTCTAAGGCCGAGGGCCCGGGGAGCCTGGCAGCATGTCCAGGAGGGCCTGGTAATCATCCTCACTGAGGGGTGCTTCCAGGATTGCCTCAACTCCTTCCTCCTCCGCAGCGGACCCCTGTGAAACCCAGGGCGTGTCCTGAATGGCCGTGGCAGCCATGATTTCCTCTAGGAGGCTGGGGGACACGGGGAGGGCTGGATGGTCCCCTGCGGTGACAGGAGAGGACCCCGGGGAAGGACTGGGCGAGCCTGGGATGCATGTGGCAGCCAGGAGCTCGTCTTGGAGGCTGGGTGAGCCTGGGAGGGCGACGTGTGCCCGTGCATCTGCAGAGGGGCCCAGGGAAGGCCCCATCGTGTCCGGGATGCCCGAGGCGGCCATGAGCTCTTCTCGGAAGCTGGGTGGGCCTGGGAGGGCTGGATGCTCTCCTGCATCTGCAGCGGCCCCGGGGTAGGTCGCCTGTGCCTCCAGGATGCCCGAGGTTTCCAAGAGGTCGCCTAAAAAGCTGGGTGCGCCTGGCAGGGCAGGGTGCCCTCCTGCATCTGCAGCGGCCCCCGGGGAAGGCGCCTGAATGTCGGGGATACCCATGGGCGCCCAGAGCTCGTCTAGGAAGCTGGGTGCGCCTGGGAGGGCAGGGTGCGTTCCTGCATCCGCAGCGGCCCCCGCAGAAGGCGCCTGCGTGTCCGGGCTGCCTGTGGCCGCCCAGAGCTCATCTGAGAAGCTGGGTGCGCCTGGCGTGGCAGGGTGCGCTCCTGCATCTGAGGCGGCCCTCAGCGAAGGCGCCTGCGTGTCCGGGACGCCCGTGGCCGGCAAGAGCTCATGTAGGAGGCTTGTCGAGCTTGGAAGGCTGGGCGCATGGGGCTGTGGCTCTAGCGGTGGAGGGGCCGTGGCTTCACCGTAGGATGACTCGGGCCACCGTGAGGTGTGTGGCTCAGGCTGTACAGGTGGCAGGATGGCCCTTGACCCAGGCTGCCATGGGGCCGTGACAGCACGAGAGGATGCGGCCCAGGGAACTGCTCTCTCGGGAGGAGGTGCAGGCTTCCCACTTGGCCTGAGAGCCACCGGGCTGGGCTGGACCATGAAGATCATCAAGGGCTGGCCCACACAGACCCCAGAGGCCGTCCCGGGCACCCAGAAGGTGGGGCCGCCCAAAGGAGCGGCTGCAGCCGAGGGCGGCATGCCCTCCTGTGGATGAGAGGGGCGAAGGGGAGGAGAGGTGCTCTGGACAGCGGGCGGGGCCCTTGGGGCCTCTGGAGCAGGAGTAGTTGTGGCCGATGCGCCTCCTGGGCCTTGGGCCCGGCCGTTGCCAGGCCCCTCTGCGCTCCGCTGGGGGTGACGAGCTCTTCGGTTTTGAAACCATATCTAGGGAAGCAAAACGCAGAAAGGCACATCAAAAGTCGTGACCGTCCACATCAACCCGCTGGCGCATCCACGGCGCCCGTTGGAAACCACGCCTGACCGCCCATCTTCTGATCCGGCAGCCCCAGGGCGACTTCTGCAGGGCCATTTTCTGCAGATGAAACCTTGGCCCTGGGAAGTGAGGGGTGCCTGCATGGCCACGAGTGGCCCCAAACCAACCACTCAGCCCACCCACCCTCGGCCCCCTCCT
This sequence comes from Moschus berezovskii, assembly GCF_049115385.1. NCBI lineage: Eukaryota > Metazoa > Chordata > Mammalia > Artiodactyla > Moschidae > Moschus > Moschus berezovskii. The sequence continues at coordinate 60,544,375 of NC_142483.1, forward strand.
CCCAAGCCCAGCCCGAGCCCCAGCCCAAGCCTACGTGGATCCAGCTCCAAACGCTTGGCAGAGCTCAACGCTCCTTTCTCCTGGATCACGTCCTGAGCCCTTGCGCCGGCTGGAGAACTTACCTGGATTCGAGGTTCTGGGATTCCCGTCTGACGAGCCAGTTCTTCCCTGGCGGCAATCCCTGGAAAGCGATCCCTCGTGAAGGCTTGCACAAGGATCCTTGTTTGAGAAGGAGAGATGACTGTCCTCTTTCTCCTGGCCTCTCTGGTCGAGTCTCCTGCCAAAGAAAGGACACGGTGAGAGGAGAGGACTTTAAGGCCCATGGAATGTTCCCAGCAAGACACCCTAGACGGCGAGGAGGGAATGCAGAGTCCCACACACCTGAATCACTTCAGGTGGCTCTGCAGCCGGGGCAGGCTTCTAAGGAATACACCCACAGATGGAGGGTGTGCCTGGACCCATCATGGATGCACGCATGCACACACGCACACACGCACACTGCACACACATGCATGTGCCTGTGTGTCTCTCTCCTGTTCCGGTCTTTCCGCAGAGTGCCCTGAAGCATGCTCCTCGGGCCAAGGTTGCCTGGGCAGCCGGAGGGGAAAGTTCCGGATGGGGGCTGTGGAGGGGGTGCACAGGGGGAACAGCGCTGCCCGTCCACCCCGACTGGGGGCTTGGTGCCCCTACCTGGGTCACTGAAGGGGGAAGCACCTAGATGGCCCTGTGCCCTCCCTCCTTGGTGTTTCTGGGCCTCCGGTGGTCATCCACCAGCAGAGAGAATTCTCTGTCAAGAGAGGGAGTGGGAGGGACTCCCTCAGTGGGACTTGCCTTTGCAGAACGCTGGGTAAATTACCTTGGGAGGAAGACTGAGGTCGAGAAGGTGCGGATGGTGGTGTGGGCGTGGGCCGTGGCGCCCCTTCCCCGTCTTGTTGCACATTTGCAGAAGGCGATCGGCTCTGCTTTAACCGTCTTCTTCGTTGGTTTTGAAACCAGACCTAGGGGCAAACGGTGAGAATTGGTTCTCAAGAGAAAGGCCGCCGCATGCTTTCCGCTGACGTGGATCGATCGGCACGGAGAGCCTGAGAGGGAGAACGGGTAGAGAGAGGGGCGCCTACCTGAACTCTGCTTTCGGCTATGCCAAGCTCTCGGGCCAGGCGTTCTCTGGTGGCTATGCCAGGGTAGGGGTTGTGTTGAAAGAGCGCTTGCAGGGCGTCCTTCTGGCTCACCTTCAGAACGAGCCTCCTCCTTCGAGATCCTGTGGCGATGGGGCCTGCGGAAGAGAAGAAAGGGAAGAGTGTCAGAGGACGTGGGGGTGGGGAGGAGTCCACAGAGGTGCCGAAGCATGCTGCCTGCCCAGGGCAGGTGCCCGTGTGCCTGAGCAAAGCCGCGAGCCTGGGCACGGGTCTGCATTTGGAAGTCACTTGGCTACACCCCGAGAGCCCTGCTGAGAGGCAAGGGCGGGGGAGAAGGCCCCTAACCTCCATGCAAGCCGGAATCCTAGAAACCCGAGCAAGCTGAAAGGAGACCAAACCCACCCCTCAACAAAGCCGGCAAGAATTCCCACCCGCCAAAGGCCACAACACTCTCCCGCCCTGTGTGCAGAGACACTTTTCCCCCTGTCTGGGCAGATGCCTGGGAAACGTCTCGATGGGGCTTCTCGCAGATTTCCCTCCGACACGATGCCCACGGGAGGGACCCTGGCTTCTCGGAGCTCACACGAGCCCGGGCCATATTTGCCATCACTCGGGGAAAAGGGAAGGGAAGGGAAGGGAAGGAAGCCGACGCGAAGCCCACCAGTCAATGCCTGATGGAAGACAGAAGGCAATAGGCCACTGTGGAGAGAAAGCCAGTGAGGTGGCAGAGCCGCAGGGCTGTCCGACTTCCGTTTCCACAGGAAGATGAGGAAAAAGGGCCCCATCCCAGGCGCCCTCCCCGCCCGGGCCGTCAAACCAACACAATCATCACAGAAAAGAGAAAGGAGAAGCCATGGGTGTGCCAAAGGTGCAAGACGACCAAACCGTGCCTCTTTGGGCACACCTGATGCCTGGAAACCCGGGGCCCAGTGGGTCGGTCCCTGCCATTCTCGGTGGTCAGTCGACACGTTTGCCGGGAGCCCTTGGCAGGGCGATGCACAAAGCCCGCAGACGTCATCCAACCCCGGAGAGCGAGGGCAGACATACCTGTGGAAGTGCTGGAGGAGCCGGACGAAGCCATTCTGGGAGAGCGCCAAGGATGCTGCAGACTGCTGTCTCAGTCGGCCAGGACCCAGCAGCTCAGGACTTCTGATAGTGTGAGACGGCTCCGCCCCTATTGACGTCAATACTGGTGGGTGCTGAGTCAGAGGGTCCGCCCCTGGCTGCCAAGCAGAGACCCTGGAGTGAATCCCCCGGAGACAGTGGGCTTTCACGGGCATGGCCTGTGCCTCAGACCCCCAAGGTCCACGTTGAGCCGGGTGGGCCGTGGCAGGCTTTGCTTTGTGGCCGTGCCTCGGGGCAGCTGGGGTCAAGCCTGGGCTCGGGGGCCAGCAGCAGTGCACAGAGTCCTATCTCGCCGGGAATTCGCCTAGGTCGCTTTGAAGTTGCCGCCCCCGCCCCCTTTCCCAGCATGCCTTGGCTTCCGAAACGCTCTGGGTTTTCCCGCCTTTTCGCAGTCCACACAGACCTTGTCCTCAATGGCCTCTGAGGGCTCCTCCGAGGCAATCCCGGACACTGGATCCTCTCTCCAGTGCCTCCACCCACATCTCTCGCTTTCCTTGCCTCCCTTTCCCACACCCCTCCCCGATTCCTCCGTGCCCCCCTGGCATCCTTTCCCTACAGCAGGCCCAGGCCACAGCCCTGGCCACCCCCACCCCCACCCGCGCCTACACTCCCAGGGCTTTGAGTTGCCAGAAACTCAAGTCTACTGCCTGAGGCGTGATGGGCCAGTGTCTCCAATGGCAGCTCACGCCAGTGGGGGCTATATAGGGTGGAACCTGTTGTCTGCACCTCCCCGGCCCATCCCCCACTCCAAGTGCCCTGGAGAGACCCGGGAAAGGGACAGCGTACCCGCTACTGCTAGGAAGGGAGCTGCACTGGGCCAAGGAAGGATGCATGCACCTTCTGGACAGAACGAAGCCCTGACCTCTGCCACCTCGGGACAGGCAATGAGTGTGTGCTTTCTGAAAGGAGCGGACGGCAGAGAGGAGAAGGAGGAGGAAATCAGGAGGAAGGAGCAGACAAAGAAGGAAGCATGCTGCCTGAGGCAAGGCAGGTGATGGACAAGGAGAGGCACTTCTCTTTTCGCTCTGAACAGGTCCCAGTGAATTGAAAAAGACCAAGGCACCCCAAGACCACACCCACAGCCATCTTGAGCAATGTATTCTTTGGCCACCCAGGTCTCTAAAGCCAAACACGGGGGTTGACATGAGAACAGTCAGGGGGTTGGATGTACTTCGAAACCACTGGATCTACGAATTCAAAAACGGTTTTGCTAGTAAAGAACGTCTGCAAGTCTGCGGGTGAAAGTTGGATGACGGTGGAAGGGTGAGCTCACTCACGACACTGTGAGGATGAGAGACATACTCGGAGACGATTGGCCTTTGCAGCTAGAGCGGGCATGTGTGTTCACATGGAGTGTGGTCATGTGAAAGCGGTTGTGTGGGTAGGTCCCTACTGCTGGCTCCGAGGAGCTGACCTCGGGAAACCCGCCCAGAGCCGGCACCCCGAAACCGAGGGAAGCGTGTCCCTGACGGAGTATTTTAGAGATCCCTGCAGGGTTGGCCCCTGGATTGAAGCTGAGTCCCAGACGGGGGCTCCACCCTCCCTTCCCCGACCCCCCTCTGCCTCCCTCCGTCCCCAGCTCTCCCTGCCTCCCTTCCCTCTCTCCCTCCCTCCCACCCTCCCTCCCTCTCCCACTCAGCCTTCCCCAAATCCCTCCCTTCACTCCCACTCTCTCCCTCCACCCCACCCTCTCCCTCCACACACCCTCTCCTTCCACCCGCTTGCACCCTCCCACCTTGCGTCTCCCAGCCTTCCACCTTCCCAATGCACTATCTCCAGCTCCCCTTCCCTCTGCGGCCCCTGGCATAGGGAAGGAGTTCTGCGTGAACTGCTGGAAAACGCAGGACCAGAAGACAGAAGAGCCAGACCGAAAGAACCTGCGTGGGGCACAAGTTTTCTTTATTGCCTCTGTGGCCTGTCCTCCCTTAGCCATCCTCTTGGTCACTGGGATCCTGGGATTGCTTGAGGATTCAGGTGGGGTGTACCTCTTGGGCGGGGTGCGGGGAGCATATGGTTCGGCTCTCGTGTTTGTCCCAAAAGTCCCTGGTAGACATCCCGCCTGGATACTCTCTGGACCCACCCACAACCAGCCCCCTCCCTGAGCTCTGTGGCTCTGCATCCCAGGCAAAGAGACCTGAAAGGGGCTCGGGGAGAAGGTGCATCTTCCTTCCTGTCCCTCTAAGGCCGAGGGCCCGGGGAGCCTGGCAGCATGTCCAGGAGGGCCTGGTAATCATCCTCACTGAGGGGTGCTTCCAGGATTGCCTCAACTCCTTCCTCCTCCGCAGCGGACCCCTGTGAAACCCAGGGCGTGTCCTGAATGGCCGTGGCAGCCATGATTTCCTCTAGGAGGCTGGGGGACACGGGGAGGGCTGGATGGTCCCCTGCGGTGACAGGAGAGGACCCCGGGGAAGGACTGGGCGAGCCTGGGATGCATGTGGCAGCCAGGAGCTCGTCTTGGAGGCTGGGTGAGCCTGGGAGGGCGACGTGTGCCCGTGCATCTGCAGAGGGGCCCAGGGAAGGCCCCATCGTGTCCGGGATGCCCGAGGCGGCCATGAGCTCTTCTCGGAAGCTGGGTGGGCCTGGGAGGGCTGGATGCTCTCCTGCATCTGCAGCGGCCCCGGGGTAGGTCGCCTGTGCCTCCAGGATGCCCGAGGTTTCCAAGAGGTCGCCTAAAAAGCTGGGTGCGCCTGGCAGGGCAGGGTGCCCTCCTGCATCTGCAGCGGCCCCCGGGGAAGGCGCCTGAATGTCGGGGATACCCATGGGCGCCCAGAGCTCGTCTAGGAAGCTGGGTGCGCCTGGGAGGGCAGGGTGCGTTCCTGCATCCGCAGCGGCCCCCGCAGAAGGCGCCTGCGTGTCCGGGCTGCCTGTGGCCGCCCAGAGCTCATCTGAGAAGCTGGGTGCGCCTGGCATGGCAGGGTGCGCTCCTGCATCTGAGGCGGCCCTCAGCGAAGGCGCCTGCGTGTCCGGGACGCCCGTGGCCGGCAAGAGCTCATGTAGGAGGCTTGTCGAGCTTGGAAGGCTGGGCGCATGGGGCTGTGGCTCTAGCGGTGGAGGGGCCGTGGCTTCACCGTAGGATGACTCGGGCCACCGTGAGGTGTGTGGCTCAGGCTGTACAGGTGGCAGGATGGCCCTTGACCCAGGCTGCCATGGGGCCGTGACAGCACGAGAGGATGCGGCCCAGGGAACTGCTCTCTCGGGAGGAGGTGCAGGCTTCCCACTTGGCCTGAGAGCCACCGGGCTGGGCTGGACCATGAAGATCATCAAGGGCTGGCCCACACAGACCCCAGAGGCCGTCCCGGGCACCCAGAAGGTGGGGCCGCCCAAAGGAGCGGCTGCAGCCGAGGGCGGCATGCCCTCCTGTGGATGAGAGGGGCGAAGGGGAGGAGAGGTGCTCTGGACAGCGGGCGGGGCCCTTGGGGCCTCTGGAGCAGGAGTAGTTGTGGCCGATGCGCCTCCTGGGCCTTGGGCCCGGCCGTTGCCAGGCCCCTCTGCGCTCCGCTGGGGGTGACGAGCTCTTCGGTTTTGAAACCATATCTAGGGAAGCAAAACGCAGAAAGGCACATCAAAAGTCGTGACCGTCCACATCAACCCGCTGGCGCATCCACGGCGCCCGTTGGAAACCACGCCTGACCGCCCATCTTCTGATCCGGCAGCCCCAGGGCGACTTCTGCAGGGCCATTTTCTGCAGATGAAACCTTGGCCCTGGGAAGTGAGGGGTGCCTGCATGGCCACGAGTGGCCCCAAACCAACCACTCAGCCCACCCACCCTCGGCCCCCTCCTCCCAAGCCCAGCCCGAGCCCCAGCCCAAGCCTACGTGGATCCAGCTCCAAACGCTTGGCAGAGCTCAACGCTCCTTTCTCCTGGATCACGTCCTGAGCCCTTGCGCCGGCTGGAGAACTTACCTGGATTCGAGGTTCTGGGATTCCCGTCTGACGAGCCAGTTCTTCCCTGGCGGCAATCCCTGGAAAGCGATCCCTCGTGAAGGCTTGCACAAGGATCCTTGTTTGAGAAGGAGAGATGACTGTCCTCTTTCTCCTGGCCTCTCTGGTCGAGTCTCCTGCCAAAGAAAGGACACGAGGACTTTAAGGCCCATGGAATGTTCCCAGCAAGACACCCTAGACGGCGAGGAGGGAATGCAGAGTCCCACACACCTGAATCACTTCAGGTGGCTCTGCAGCCGGGGCAGGCTTCTAAGGAATACACCCACAGATGGAGGGTGTGCCTGGACCCATCATGGATGCACGCATGCACACACGCACACACGCACACTGCACACACATGCATGTGCCTGTGTGTCTCTCTCCTGTTCCGGTCTTTCCGCAGAGTGCCCTGAAGCATGCTCCTCGGGCCAAGGTTGCTTGGGCAGCCGGAGGGGAAATTCCGGATGGGGGCTGTGGAGGGGGTGCACAGGGGGAACAGCGCTGCCCGTCCACCTCGACTGGGGGCTTGGTGCCCCTACCTGGGTCACTGAAGGGGGAAGCACCTAGATGGCCCTGTGCCCTCCCTCCTTGGTGTTTCTGGGCCTCCGGTGGTCATCCACCAGCAGAGAGAATTCTCTGTCAAGAGAGGGAGTGGGAGGGACTCCCTCAGTGGGACTTGCCTTTGCAGAACGCTGGGTAAATTACCTTGGGAGGAAGACTGAGGTCGAGAAGGTGCGGATGGTGGTGTGGGCGTGGGCCGTGGCGCCCCTTCCCCGTCTTGTTGCACATTTGCAGAAGGCGATCGGCTCTGCTTTAACCGTCTTCTTCGTTGGTTTTGAAACCAGACCTAGGGGCAAACGGTGAGAATTGGTTCTCAAGAGAAAGGCCGCCGCATGCTTTCCGCTGACGTGGATCGATCGGCACGGAGAGCCTGAGAGGGAGAACGGGTAGAGAGAGGGGCGCCTACCTGAACTCTGCTTTCGGCTATGCCAAGCTCTCGGGCCAGGCGTTCTCTGGTGGCTATGCCAGGGTAGGGGTTGTGTTGAAAGAGCGCTTGCAGGGCGTCCTTCTGGCTCACCTTCAGAACGAGCCTCCTCCTTCGAGATCCTGTGGCGATGGGGCCTGCGGAAGAGAAGAAAGGGAAGAGTGTCAGAGGACGTGGGGGTGGGGAGGAGTCCACAGAGGTGCCGAAGCATGCTGCCCGCCCAGGGCAGGTGCCCGTGTGCCTGAGCAAAGCCGCGAGCCTGGGCACGGGTCTGCATTTGGAAGTCACTTGGCTACACCCCGAGAGCCCTGCTGAGAGGCAAGGGCGGGGGAGAAGGCCCCTAACCTCCATGCAAGCCGGAATCCTAGAAACCCGAGCAAGCTGAAAGGAGACCAAACCCACCCCTCAACAAAGCCGGCAAGAATTCCCACCCGCCAAAGGCCACAACACTCTCCCGCCCTGTGTGCAGAGACACTTTTCCCCCTGTCTGGGCAGATGCCTGGGAAACGTCTCGATGGGGCTTCTCGCAGATTTCCCTCCGACACGATGCCCACGGGAGGGACCCTGGCTTCTCGGAGCTCACACGAGCCCGGGCCATATTTGCCATCACTCGGGGAAAAGGGAAGGGAAGGGAAGGGAAGGAAGCCGACGCGAAGCCCACCAGTCAATGCCTGATGGAAGACAGAAGGCAATAGGCCACTGTGGAGAGAAAGCCAGTGAGGTGGCAGAGCCGCAGGGCTGTCCGACTTCCGTTTCCACAGGAAGATGAGGAAAAAGGGCCCCATCCCAGGCGCCCTCCCCGCCCGGGCCGTCAAACCAACACAATCATCACAGAAAAGAGAAAGGAGAAGCCATGGGTGTGCCAAAGGTGCAAGACGACCAAACCGTGCCTCTTTGGGCACACCTGATGCCTGGAAACCCGGGGCCCAGTGGGTGGGTCCCTGCCATTCTCGGTGGTCAGTCGACACGTTTGCCGGGAGCCCTTGGCAGGGCGATGCACAAAGCCCGCAGACGTCATCCAACCCCGGAGAGCGAGGGCAGACATACCTGTGGAAGTGCTGGAGGAGCCGGACGAAGCCATTCAGGAGAGCCCCAAGGATGCTGCAGACTGCTGTCTCAGTCGGCCAGGACCCAGCAGCTCAGGACTTCTGATAGTGTGAGACGGCTCCGCCCCTATTGACGTCAATACTGGTGGGTGCTGAGTCAGAGGGTCCGCCCCTGGCTGCCAAGCAGAGACCCTGGAATGAATCCCCCGGAGACAGTGGGCTTTCACGGGCATGGCCTGTGCCTCAGACCCCCAAGGTCCACGTTGAGCCGGGTGGGCCGTGGGAGGCTTTGCTTTGTGGCCGTGCCTCGGGGCAGCTGGGGTCAAGCCTGGGCTCGGGGGCCAGCAGCAGTGCACAGAGTCCTATCTCGCCGGGAATTCGCCTAGGTCGCTTTGAAGTTGCCGCCCCCGCCCCCTTTCCCAGCATGCCTTGGCTTCCGAAACGCTCTGGGTTTTCCCGCCTTTTCGCAGTCCACACAGACCTTGTCCTCAATGGCCTCTGAGGGCTCCTCCGAGGCAATCCCGGACACTGGATCCTCTCTCCAGTGCCTCCACCCACATCTCTCGCTTTCCTTGCCTCCCTTTCCCACACCCCTCCCCGATTCCTCCGTGCCCCCCTGGCATCCTTTCCCTACAGCAGGCCCAGGCCACAGCCCTGGCCACCCCCACCCCCACCCGCGCCTACACTCCCAGGGCTTTGAGTTGCCAGAAACTCAAGTCTACTGCCTGAGGCGTGATGGGCCAGTGTGTCCAATGGCAGCTCACGCCAGTGGGGGCTATATAGGGTGGAACCTGTTGTCTGCACCTCCCCGGCCCATCCCCCACTCCAAGTGCCCTGGAGAGACCCGGGAAAGGGACAGCGTACCCGCTACTGCTAGGAAGGGAGCTGCACTGGGCCAAGGAAGGATGCATGCACCTTCTGGACAGAACGAAGCCCTGACCTCTGCCACCTCGGGACAGGCAATGAGTGTGTGCTTTCTGAAAGGAGCGGATGGCAGAGAGGAGAAGGAGGAGGAAATCAGGAGGAAGGAGCAGACAAAGAAGGAAGCATGCTGCCTGAGGCAAGGCAGGTGATGGACAAGGAGAGGCACTTCTCTTTTCGCTCTGAACAGGTCCCAGTGAATTGAAAAAGACCAAGGCACCCCAAGACCACACCCACAGCCATCTTGAGCAATGTATTCTTTGGCCACCCAGGTCTCTAAAGCCAAACACGGGGGTTGACATGAGAACAGTCAGGGGGTTGGATGTACTTCGAAACCACTGGATCTACGAATTCAAAAACGGTTTTGCTAGTAAAGAACGTCTGCAAGTCTGCGGGTGAAAGTTGGATGACGGTGGAAGGGTGAGCTCACTCACGACACTGTGAGGATGAGAGACATACTCGGAGACGATTGGCCTTTGCAGCTAGAGCGGGCATGTGTGTTCACATGGAGTGTGGTCATGTGAAAGCGGTTGTGTGGGTAGGTCCCTACTGCTGGCTCCGAGGAGCTGACCTCGGGAAACCCGCCCAGAGCCGGCACCCCGAAACCGAGGGAAGCGTGTCCCTGACGGAGTATTTTAGAGATCCCTGCAGGGTTGGCCCCTGGATTGAAGCTGAGTCCCAGACGGGGGCTCCACCCTCCCTTCCCCGACCCCCCTCTGCCTCCCTCCGTCCCCAGCTCTCCCTGCCTCCCTTCCCTCTCTCCCTCCCTCCCACCCTCCCTCCCTCTCCCACTCAGCCTTCCCCAAATCCCTCCCTTCACTCCCACTCTCTCCCTCCACCCCACCCTCTCCCTCCACACACCCTCTCCTTCCACCCGCTTGCACCCTCCCACCTTGCGTCTCCCAGCCTTCCACCTTCCCAATGCACTATCTCCCGCTCCCCTTCCCTCTGCGGCCCCTGGCATAGGGAAGGAGTTCTGCGTGAACTGCTGGAAAACGCAGGACCAGAAGACAGAAGAGCCAGACCGAAAGAACCTGCGCGGGGCACAAGTTTTCTTTATTGCCTCAGTGGCCTGTCCTCCCTTAGCCATCCTCTTGGTCACTGGGATCCTGGGATTGCTTGAGGATTCAGGTGGGGTGTACCTCTTGGGCGGGGTGCGGGGAGCATATGGTTCGGCTCTCGTGTTTGTCCCAAAAGTCCCTGGTAGACATCCCGCCTGGATACTCTCTGGACCCACCCACAACCAGCCCCCTCCCTGAGCTCTGTGGCTCTGCATCCCAGGCAAAGAGACCTGAAAGGGGCTCGGGGAGAAGGTGCATCTTCCTTCCTGTCCCTCTAAGGCCGAGGGCCCGGGGAGCCTGGCAGCATGTCCAGGAGGGCCTGGTAATCATCCTCACTGAGGGGTGCTTCCAGGATTGCCTCAACTCCTTCCTCCTCCGCAGCGGACCCCTGTGAAACCCAGGGCGTGTCCTGAATGGCCGTGGCAGCCATGATTTCCTCTAGGAGGCTGGGGGACACGGGGAGGGCTGGATGGTCCCCTGCGGTGACAGGAGAGGACCCCGGGGAAGGACTGGGCGAGCCTGGGATGCATGTGGCAGCCAGGAGCTCGTCTTGGAGGCTGGGTGAGCCTGGGAGGGCGACGTGTGCCCGTGCATCTGCAGAGGGGCCCAGGGAAGGCCCCATCGTGTCCGGGATGCCCGAGGCGGCCATGAGCTCTTCTCGGAAGCTGGGTGGGCCTGGGAGGGCTGGATGCTCTCCTGCATCTGCAGCGGCCCCGGGGTAGGTCGCCTGTGCCTCCAGGATGCCCGAGGTTTCCAAGAGGTCGCCTAAAAAGCTGGGTGCGCCTGGCAGGGCAGGGTGCCCTCCTGCATCTGCAGCGGCCCCCGGGGAAGGCGCCTGAATGTCGGGGATACCCATGGGCGCCCAGAGCTCGTCTAGGAAGCTGGGTGCGCCTGGGAGGGCAGGGTGCGTTCCTGCATCCGCAGCGGCCCCCGCAGAAGGCGCCTGCGTGTCCGGGCTGCCTGTGGCCGCCCAGAGCTCATCTGAGAAGCTGGGTGCGCCTGGCATGGCAGGGTGCGCTCCTGCATCTGAGGCGGCCCTCAGCGAAGGCGCCTGCGTGTCCGGGACGCCCGTGGCCGGCAAGAGCTCATGTAGGAGGCTTGTCGAGCTTGGAAGGCTGGGCGCATGGGGCTGTGGCTCTAGCGGTGGAGGGGCCGTGGCTTCACCGTAGGATGACTCGGGCCACCGTGAGGTGTGTGGCTCAGGCTGTACAGGTGGCAGGATGGCCCTTGACCCAGGCTGCCATGGGGCCGTGACAGCACGAGAGGATGCGGCCCAGGGAACTGCTCTCTCGGGAGGAGGTGCAGGCTTCCCACTTGGCCTGAGAGCCACCGGGCTGGGCTGGACCATGAAGATCATCAAGGGCTGGCCCACACAGACCCCAGAGGCCGTCCCGGGCACCCAGAAGGTGGGGCCGCCCAAAGGAGCGGCTGCAGCCGAGGGCGGCATGCCCTCCTGTGGATGAGAGGGGCGAAGGGGAGGAGAGGTGCTCTGGACAGCGGGCGGGGCCCTTGGGGCCTCTGGAGCAGGAGTAGTTGTGGCCGATGCGCCTCCTGGGCCTTGGGCCCGGCCGTTGCCAGGCCCCTCTGCGCTCCTCTGGGGGTGACGAGCTCTTCGGTTTTGAAACCATATCTAGGGAAGCAAAACGCAGAAAGGCACATCAAAAGTCGTGACCGTCCACATCAACCCGCTGGCGCATCCACGGCGCCCGTTGGAAACCACGCCTGACCGCCCATCTTCTGATCCGGCAGCCCCAGGGCGACTTCTGCAGGGCCATTTTCTGCAGATGAAACCTTGGCCCTGGGAAGTGAGGGGTGCCTGCATGGCCACGAGTGGCCCCAAACCAACCACTCAGCCCACCCACCCTCGGCCCCCTCCTCCCAAGCCCAGCCCGAGCCCCAGCCCAAGCCTACGTGGATCCAGCTCCAAACGCTTGGCAGAGCTCAACGCTCCTTTCTCCTGGATCACGTCCTGAGCCCTTGCGCCGGCTGGAGAACTTACCTGGATTCGAGGTTCTGGGATTCCCGTCTGACGAGCCAGTTCTTCCCTGGCGGCAATCCCTGGAAAGCGATCCCTCGTGAAGGCTTGCACAAGGATCCTTGTTTGAGAAGGAGAGATGACTGTCCTCTTTCTCCTGGCCTCTCTGGTCGAGTCTCCTGCCAAAGAAAGGACACGGTGAGAGGAGAGGACTTTAAGGCCCATGGAATGTTCCCAGCAAGACACCCTAGACGGCGAGGAGGGAATGCAGAGTCCCACACACCTGAATCACTTCAGGTGGCTCTGCAGCCGGGGCAGGCTTCTAAGGAATACACCCACAGATGGAGGGTGTGCCTGGACCCATCATGGATGCACGCATGCACACACGCACACACGCACACTGCACACACATGCATGTGCCTGTGTGTCTCTCTCCTGTTCCGGTCTTTCCGCAGAGTGCCCTGAAGCATGCTCCTCGGGCCAAGGTTGCCTGGGCAGCCGGAGGGGAAAGTTCCGGATGGGGGCTGTGGAGGGGGTGCACAGGGGGAACAGCGCTGCCCGTCCACCCCGACTGGGGGCTTGGTGCCCCTACCTGGGTCACTGAAGGGGGAAGCACCTAGATGGCCCTGTGCCCTCCCTCCTTGGTGTTTCTGGGCCTCCGGTGGTCATCCACCAGCAGAGAGAATTCTCTGTCAAGAGAGGGAGTGGGAGGGACTCCCTCAGTGGGACTTGCCTTTGCAGAACGCTGGGTAAATTACCTTGGGAGGAAGACTGAGGTCGAGAAGGTGCGGATGGTGGTGTGGGCGTGGGCCGTGGCGCCCCTTCCCCGTCTTGTTGCACATTTGCAGAAGGCGATCGGCTCTGCTTTAACCGTCTTCTTCGTTGGTTTTGAAACCAGACCTAGGGGCAAACGGTGAGAATTGGTTCTCAAGAGAAAGGCCGCCGCATGCTTTCCGCTGACGTGGATCGATCGGCACGGAGAGCCTGAGAGGGAGAACGGGTAGAGAGAGGGGCGCCTACCTGAACTCTGCTTTCGGCTATGCCAAGCTCTCGGGCCAGGCGTTCTCTGGTGGCTATGCCAGGGTAGGGGTTGTGTTGAAAGAGCGCTTGCAGGGCGTCCTTCTGGCTCACCTTCAGAACGAGCCTCCTCCTTCGAGATCCTGTGGCGATGGGGCCTGCGGAAGAGAAGAAAGGGAAGAGTGTCAGAGGACGTGGGGGTGGGGAGGAGTCCACAGAGGTGCCGAAGCATGCTGCCCGCCCAGGGCAGGTGCCCGTGTGCCTGAGCAAAGCCGCGAGCCTGGGCACGGGTCTGCATTTGGAAGTCACTTGGCTACACCCCGAGAGCCCTGCTGAGAGGCAAGGGCGGGGGAGAAGGCCCCTAACCTCCATGCAAGCCGGAATCCTAGAAACCCGAGCAAGCTGAAAGGAGACCAAACCCACCCCTCAACAAAGCCGGCAAGAATTCCCACCCGCCAAAGGCCACAACACTCTCCCGCCCTGTGTGCAGAGACACTTTTCCCCCTGTCAGGGCAGATGCCTGGGAAACGTCTCGATGGGGCTTCTCGCAGATTTCCCTCCGACACGATGCCCACGGGAGGGACCCTGGCTTCTCGGAGCTCACACGAGCCCGGGCCATATTTGCCATCACTCGGGGAAAAGGGAAGGGAAGGGAAGGGAAGGAAGCCGACGCGAAGCCCACCAGTCAATGCCTGATGGAAGACAGAAGGCAATAGGCCACTGTGGAGAGAAAGCCAGTGAGGTGGCAGAGCCGCAGGGCTGTCCGACTTCCGTTTCCACAGGAAGATGAGGAAAAAGGGCCCCATCCCAGGCGCCCTCCCCGCCCGGGCCGTCAAACCAACACAATCATCACAGAAAAGAGAAAGGAGAAGCCATGGGTGTGCCAAAGGTGCAAGACGACCAAACCGTGCCTCTTTGGGCACACCTGATGCCTGGAAACCCGGGGCCCAGTGGGTGGGTCCCTGCCATTCTCGGTGGTCAGTCGACACGTTTGCCGGGAGCCCTTGGCAGGGCGATGCACAAAGCCCGCAGACGTCATCCAACCCCGGAGAGCGAGGGCAGACATACCTGTGGAAGTGCTGGAGGAGCCGGACGAAGCCATTCTGGGAGAGCCCCAAGGATGCTGCAGACTGCTGTCTCAGTCGGCCAGGACCCAGCAGCTCAGGACTTCTGATAGTGTGAGACGGCTCCGCCCCTATTGACGTCAATACTGGTGGGTGCTGAGTCAGAGGGTCCGCCCCTGGCTGCCAAGCAGAGACCCTGGAGTGAATCCCCAGGAGACAGTGGGCTTTCACGGGCATGGCCTGTGCCTCAGACCCCCAAGGTCCACGTTGAGCCGGGTGGGCCGTGGGAGGCTTTGCTTTGTGGCCGTGCCTCGGGGCAGCTGGGGTCAAGCCTGGGCTCGGGGGCCAGCAGCAGTGCACAGAGTCCTATCTCGCCGGGAATTCGCCTAGGTCGCTTTGAAGTTGCCGCCCCCGCCCCCTTTCCCAGCATGCCTTGGCTTCCGAAACGCTCTGGGTTTTCCCGCCTTTTCGCAGTCCACACAGACCTTGTCCTCAATGGCCTCTGAGGGCTCCTCCGAGGCAATCCCGGACACTGGATCCTCTCTCCAGTGCCTCCACCCACATCTCTCGCTTTCCTTGCCTCCCTTTCCCACACCCCTCCCCGATTCCTCCGTGCCCCCCTGGCATCCTTTCCCTACAGCAGGCCCAGGCCACAGCCCTGGCCACCCCCACCCCCACCCGCGCCTACACTCCCAGGGCTTTGAGTTGCCAGAAACTCAAGTCTACTGCCTGAGGCGTGATGGGCCAGTGTCTCCAATGGCAGCTCACGCCAGTGGGGGCTATATAGGGTGGAACCTGTTGTCTGCACCTCCCCGGCCCATCCCCCACTCCAAGTGCCCTGGAGAGACCCGGGAAAGGGACAGCGTACCCGCTACTGCTAGGAAGGGAGCTGCACTGGGCCAAGGAAGGATGCATGCACCTTCTGGACAGAACGAAGCCCTGACCTCTGCCACCTCGGGACAGGCAATGAGTGTGTGCTTTCTGAAAGGAGCGGACGGCAGAGAGGAGAAGGAGGAGGAAATCAGGAGGAAGGAGCAGACAAAGAAGGAAGCATGCTGCCTGAGGCAAGGCAGGTGATGGACAAGGAGAGGCACTTCTCTTTTCGCTCTGAACAGGTCCCAGTGAATTGAAAAAGACCAAGGCACCCCAAGACCACACCCACAGCCATCTTGAGCAATGTATTCTTTGGCCACCCAGGTCTCTAAAGCCAAACACGGGGGTTGACATGAGAACAGTCAGGGGGTTGGATGTACTTCGAAACCACTGGATCTACGAATTCAAAAACGGTTTTGCTAGTAAAGAACGTCTGCAAGTCTGCGGGTGAAAGTTGGATGACGGTGGAAGGGTGAGCTCACTCACGACACTGTGAGGATGAGAGACATACTCGGAGACGATTGGCCTTTGCAGCTAGAGCGGGCATGTGTGTTCACATGGAGTGTGGTCATGTGAAAGCGGTTGTGTGGGTAGGTCCCTACTGCTGGCTCCGAGGAGCTGACCTCGGGAAACCCGCCCAGAGCCGGCACCCCGAAACCGAGGGAAGCGTGTCCCTGACGGAGTATTTTAGAGATCCCTGCAGGGTTGGCCCCTGGATTGAAGCTGAGTCCCAGACGGGGGCTCCACCCTCCCTTCCCCGACCCCCCTCTGCCTCCCTCCGTCCCCAGCTCTCCCTGCCTCCCTTCCCTCTCTCCCTCCCTCCCACCCTCCCTCCCTCTCCCACTCAGCCTTCCCCAAATCCCTCCCTTCACTCCCACTCTCTCCCTCCACCCCACCCTCTCCCTCCACACACCCTCTCCTTCCACCCGCTTGCACCCTCCCACCTTGCGTCTCCCAGCCTTCCACCTTCCCAATGCACTATCTCCCGCTCCCCTTCCCTCTGCGGCCCCTGGCATAGGGAAGGAGTTCTGCGTGAACTGCTGGAAAACGCAGGACCAGAAGACAGAAGAGCCAGACCGAAAGAACCTGCGCGGGGCACAAGTTTTCTTTATTGCCTCTGTGGCCTGTCCTCCCTTAGCCATCCTCTTGGTCACTGGGATCCTGGGATTGCTTGAGGATTCAGGTGGGGTGTACCTCTTGGGCGGGGTGCGGGGAGCATATGGTTCGGCTCTCGTGTTTGTCCCAAAAGTCCCTGGTAGACATCCCGCCTGGATACTCTCTGGACCCACCCACAACCAGCCCCCTCCCTGAGCTCTGTGGCTCTGCATCCCAGGCAAAGAGACCTGAAAGGGGCTCGGGGAGAAGGTGCATCTTCCTTCCTGTCCCTCTAAGGCCGAGGGCCCGGGGAGCCTGGCAGCATGTCCAGGAGGGCCTGGTAATCATCCTCACTGAGGGGTGCTTCCAGGATTGCCTCAACTCCTTCCTCCTCCGCAGCGGACCCCTGTGAAACCCAGGGCGTGTCCTGAATGGCCGTGGCAGCCATGATTTCCTCTAGGAGGCTGGGGGACACGGGGAGGGCTGGATGGTCCCCTGCGGTGACAGGAGAGGACCCCGGGGAAGGACTGGGCGAGCCTGGGATGCATGTGGCAGCCAGGAGCTCGTCTTGGAGGCTGGGTGAGCCTGGGAGGGCGACGTGTGCCCGTGCATCTGCAGAGGGGCCCAGGGAAGGCCCCATCGTGTCCGGGATGCCCGAGGCGGCCATGAGCTCTTCTCGGAAGCTGGGTGGGCCTGGGAGGGCTGGATGCTCTCCTGCATCTGCAGCGGCCCCGGGGTAGGTCGCCTGTGCCTCCAGGATGCCCGAGGTTTCCAAGAGGTCGCCTAAAAAGCTGGGTGCGCCTGGCAGGGCAGGGTGCCCTCCTGCATCTGCAGCGGCCCCCGGGGAAGGCGCCTGAATGTCGGGGATACCCATGGGCGCCCAGAGCTCGTCTAGGAAGCTGGGTGCGCCTGGGAGGGCAGGGTGCGTTCCTGCATCCGCAGCGGCCCCCGCAGAAGGCGCCTGCGTGTCCGGGCTGCCTGTGGCCGCCCAGAGCTCATCTGAGAAGCTGGGTGCGCCTGGCATGGCAGGGTGCGCTCCTGCATCTGAGGCGGCCCTCAGCGAAGGCGCCTGCGTGTCCGGGACGCCCGTGGCCGGCAAGAGCTCATGTAGGAGGCTTGTCGAGCTTGGAAGGCTGGGCGCATGGGGCTGTGGCTCTAGCGGTGGAGGGGCCGTGGCTTCACCGTAGGATGACTCGGGCCACCGTGAGGTGTGTGGCTCAGGCTGTACAGGTGGCAGGATGGCCCTTGACCCAGGCTGCCATGGGGCCGTGACAGCACGAGAGGATGCGGCCCAGGGAACTGCTCTCTCGGGAGGAGGTGCAGGCTTCCCACTTGGCCTGAGAGCCACCGGGCTGGGCTGGACCATGAAGATCATCAAGGGCTGGCCCACACAGACCCCAGAGGCCGTCCCGGGCACCCAGAAGGTGGGGCCGCCCAAAGGAGCGGCTGCAGCCGAGGGCGGCATGCCCTCCTGTGGATGAGAGGGGCGAAGGGGAGGAGAGGTGCTCTGGACAGCGGGCGGGGCCCTTGGGGCCTCTGGAGCAGGAGTAGTTGTGGCCGATGCGCCTCCTGGGCCTTGGGCCCGGCCGTTGCCAGGCCCCTCTGCGCTCCGCTGGGGGTGACGAGCTCTTCGGTTTTGAAACCATATCTAGGGAAGCAAAACGCAGAAAGGCACATCAAAAGTCGTGACCGTCCACATCAACCCGCTGGCGCATCCACGGCGCCCGTTGGAAACCACGCCTGACCGCCCATCTTCTGATCCGGCAGCCCCAGGGCGACTTCTGCAGGGCCATTTTCTGCAGATGAAACCTTGGCCCTGGGAAGTGAGGGGTGCCTGCATGGCCACGAGTGGCCCCAAACCAACCACTCAGCCCACCCACCCTCGGCCCCCTCCTCCCAAGCCCAGCCCGAGCCCCAGCCCAAGCCTACGTGGATCCAGCTCCAAACGCTTGGCAGAGCTCAACGCTCCTTTCTCCTGGATCACGTCCTGAGCCCTTGCGCCGGCTGGAGAACTTACCTGGATTCGAGGTTCTGGGATTCCCGTCTGACGAGCCAGTTCTTCCCTGGCGGCAATCCCTGGAAAGCGATCCCTCGTGAAGGCTTGCACAAGGATCCTTGTTTGAGAAGGAGAGATGACTGTCCTCTTTCTCCTGGCCTCTCTGGTCGAGTCTCCTGCCAAAGAAAGGACACGGTGAGAGGAGAGGACTTTAAGGCCCATGGAATGTTCCCAGCAAGACACCCTAGACGGCGAGGAGGGAATGCAGAGTCCCACACACCTGAATCACTTCAGGTGGCTCTGCAGCCGGGGCAGGCTTCTAAGGAATACACCCACAGATGGAGGGTGTGCCTGGACCCATCATGGATGCACGCATGCACACACGCACACACGCACACTGCACACACATGCATGTGCCTGTGTGTCTCTCTCCTGTTCCGGTCTTTCCGCAGAGTGCCCTGAAGCATGCTCCTCGGGCCAAGGTTGCCTGGGCAGCCGGAGGGGAAAGTTCCGGATGGGGGCTGTGGAGGGGGTGCACAGGGGGAACAGCGCTGCCCGTCCACCTCGACTGGGGGCTTGGTGCCCCTACCTGGGTCACTGAAGGGGGAAGCACCTAGATGGCCCTGTGCCCTCCCTCCTTGGTGTTTCTGGGCCTCCGGTGGTCATCCACCAGCAGAGAGAATTCTCTGTCAAGAGAGGGAGTGGGAGGGACTCCCTCAGTGGGACTTGCCTTTGCAGAACGCTGGGTAAATTACCTTGGGAGGAAGACTGAGGTCGAGAAGGTGCGGATGGTGGTGTGGGCGTGGGCCGTGGCGCCCCTTCCCCGTCTTGTTGCACATTTGCAGAAGGCGATCGGCTCTGCTTTAACCGTCTTCTTCGTTGGTTTTGAAACCAGACCTAGGGGCAAACGGTGAGAATTGGTTCTCAAGAGAAAGGCCGCCGCATGCTTTCCGCTGACGTGGATCGATCGGCACGGAGAGCCTGAGAGGGAGAACGGGTAGAGAGAGGGGCGCCTACCTGAACTCTGCTTTCGGCTATGCCAAGCTCTCGGGCCAGGCGTTCTCTGGTGGCTATGCCAGGGTAGGGGTTGTGTTGAAAGAGCGCTTGCAGGGCGTCCTTCTGGCTCACCTTCAGAACGAGCCTCCTCCTTCGAGATCCTGTGGCGATGGGGCCTGCGGAAGAGAAGAAAGGGAAGAGTGTCAGAGGACGTGGGGGTGGGGAGGAGTCCACAGAGGTGCCGAAGCATGCTGCCCGCCCAGGGCAGGTGCCCGTGTGCCTGAGCAAAGCCGCGAGCCTGGGCACGGGTCTGCATTTGGAAGTCACTTGGCTACACCCCGAGAGCCCTGCTGAGAGGCAAGGGCGGGGGAGAAGGCCCCTAACCTCCATGCAAGCCGGAATCCTAGAAACCCGAGCAAGCTGAAAGGAGACCAAACCCACCCCTCAACAAAGCCGGCAAGAATTCCCACCCGCCAAAGGCCACAACACTCTCCCGCCCTGTGTGCAGAGACACTTTTCCCCCTGTCAGGGCAGATGCCTGGGAAACGTCTCGATGGGGCTTCTCGCAGATTTCCCTCCGACACGATGCCCACGGGAGGGACCCTGGCTTCTCGGAGCTCACACGAGCCCGGGCCATATTTGCCATCACTCGGGGAAAAGGGAAGGGAAGGGAAGGGAAGGAAGCCGACGCGAAGCCCACCAGTCAATGCCTGATGGAAGACAGAAGGCAATAGGCCACTGTGGAGAGAAAGCCAGTGAGGTGGCAGAGCCGCAGGGCTGTCCGACTTCCGTTTCCACAGGAAGATGAGGAAAAAGGGCCCCATCCCAGGCGCCCTCCCCGCCCGGGCCGTCAAACCAACACAATCATCACAGAAAAGAGAAAGGAGAAGCCATGGGTGTGCCAAAGGTGCAAGACGACCAAACCGTGCCTCTTTGGGCACACCTGATGCCTGGAAACCCGGGGCCCAGTGGGTGGGTCCCTGCCATTCTCGGTGGTCAGTCGACACGTTTGCCGGGAGCCCTTGGCAGGGCGATGCACAAAGCCCGCAGACGTCATCCAACCCCGGAGAGCGAGGGCAGACATACCTGTGGAAGTGCTGGAGGAGCCGGACGAAGCCATTCTGGGAGAGCCCCAAGGATGCTGCAGACTGCTGTCTCAGTCGGCCAGGACCCAGCAGCTCAGGACTTCTGATAGTGTGAGACGGCTCCGCCCCTATTGACGTCAATACTGGTGGGTGCTGAGTCAGAGGGTCCGCCCCTGGCTGCCAAGCAGAGACCCTGGAATGAATCCCCCGGAGACAGTGGGCTTTCACGGGCATGGCCTGTGCCTCAGACCCCCAAGGTCCACGTTGAGCTGGGTGGGCCGTGGGAGGCTTTGCTTTGTGGCCGTGCCTCGGGGCAGCTGGGGTCAAGCCTGGGCTCGGGGGCCAGCAGCAGTGCACAGAGTCCTATCTCGCCGGGAATTCGCCTAGGTCGCTTTGAAGTTGCCGCCCCCGCCCCCTTTCCCAGCATGCCTTGGCTTCCGAAACGCTCTGGGTTTTCCTGCCTTTTCGCAGTCCACACAGACCTTGTCCTCAATGGCCTCTGAGGGCTCCTCCGAGGCAATCCCGGACACTGGATCCTCTCTCCAGTGCCTCCACCCACATCTCTCGCTTTCCTTGCCTCCCTTTCCCACACCCCTCCCCGATTCCTCCGTGCCCCCCTGGCATCCTTTCCCTACAGCAGGCCCAGGCCACAGCCCTGGCCACCCCCACCCCCACCCGCGCCTACACTCCCAGGGCTTTGAGTTGCCAGAAACTCAAGTCTACTGCCTGAGGCGTGATGGGCCAGTGTCTCCAATGGCAGCTCACGCCAGTGGGGGCTATATAGGGTGGAACCTGTTGTCTGCACCTCCCCGGCCCATCCCCCACTCCAAGTGCCCTGGAGAGACCCGGGAAAGGGACAGCGTACCCGCTACTGCTAGGAAGGGAGCTGCACTGGGCCAAGGAAGGATGCATGCACCTTCTGGACAGAACGAAGCCCTGACCTCTGCCACCTCGGGACAGGCAATGAGTGTGTGCTTTCTGAAAGGAGCGGACGGCAGAGAGGAGAAGGAGGAGGAAATCAGGAGGAAGGAGCAGACAAAGAAGGAAGCATGCTGCCTGAGGCAAGGCAGGTGATGGACAAGGAGAGGCACTTCTCTTTTCGCTCTGAACAGGTCCCAGTGAATTGAAAAAGACCAAGGCACCCCAAGACCACACCCACAGCCATCTTGAGCAATGTATTCTTTGGCCACCCAGGTCTCTAAAGCCAAACACGGGGGTTGACATGAGAACAGTCAGGGGGTTGGATGTACTTCGAAACCACTGGATCTACGAATTCAAAAACGGTTTTGCTAGTAAAGAACGTCTGCAAGTCTGCGGGTGAAAGTTGGATGACGGTGGAAGGGTGAGCTCACTCACGACACTGTGAGGATGAGAGACATACTCGGAGACGATTGGCCTTTGCAGCTAGAGCGGGCATGTGTGTTCACATGGAGTGTGGTCATGTGAAAGCGGTTGTGTGGGTAGGTCCCTACTGCTGGCTCCGAGGAGCTGACCTCGGGAAACCCGCCCAGAGCCGGCACCCCGAAACCGAGGGAAGCGTGTCCCTGACGGAGTATTTTAGAGATCCCTGCAGGGTTGGCCCCTGGATTGAAGCTGAGTCCCAGACGGGGGCTCCACCCTCCCTTCCCCGACCCCCCTCTGCCTCCCTCCGTCCCCAGCTCTCCCTGCCTCCCTTCCCTCTCTCCCTCCCTCCCACCCTCCCTCCCTCTCCCACTCAGCCTTCCCCAAATCCCTCCCTTCACTCCCACTCTCTCCCTCCACCCCACCCTCTCCCTCCACACACCCTCTCCTTCCACCCGCTTGCACCCTCCCACCTTGCGTCTCCCAGCCTTCCACCTTCCCAATGCACTATCTCCCGCTCCCCTTCCCTCTGCGGCCCCTGGCATAGGGAAGGAGTTCTGCGTGAACTGCTGGAAAACGCAGGACCAGAAGACAGAAGAGCCAGACCGAAAGAACCTGCGCGGGGCACAAGTTTTCTTTATTGCCTCAGTGGCCTGTCCTCCCTTAGCCATCCTCTTGGTCACTGGGATCCTGGGATTGCTTGAGGATTCAGGTGGGGTGTACCTCTTGGGCGGGGTGCGGGGAGCATATGGTTCGGCTCTCGTGTTTGTCCCAAAAGTCCCTGGTAGACATCCCGCCTGGATACTCTCTGGACCCACCCACAACCAGCCCCCTCCCTGAGCTCTGTGGCTCTGCATCCCAGGCAAAGAGACCTGAAAGGGGCTCGGGGAGAAGGTGCATCTTCCTTCCTGTCCCTCTAAGGCCGAGGGCCCGGGGAGCCTGGCAGCATGTCCAGGAGGGCCTGGTAATCATCCTCACTGAGGGGTGCTTCCAGGATTGCCTCAACTCCTTCCTCCTCCGCAGCGGACCCCTGTGAAACCCAGGGCGTGTCCTGAATGGCCGTGGCAGCCATGATTTCCTCTAGGAGGCTGGGGGACACGGGGAGGGCTGGATGGTCCCCTGCGGTGACAGGAGAGGACCCCGGGGAAGGACTGGGCGAGCCTGGGATGCATGTGGCAGCCAGGAGCTCGTCTTGGAGGCTGGGTGAGCCTGGGAGGGCGACGTGTGCCCGTGCATCTGCAGAGGGGCCCAGGGAAGGCCCCATCGTGTCCGGGATGCCCGAGGCGGCCATGAGCTCTTCTCGGAAGCTGGGTGGGCCTGGGAGGGCTGGATGCTCTCCTGCATCTGCAGCGGCCCCGGGGTAGGTCGCCTGTGCCTCCAGGATGCCCGAGGTTTCCAAGAGGTCGCCTAAAAAGCTGGGTGCGCCTGGCAGGGCAGGGTGCCCTCCTGCATCTGCAGCGGCCCCCGGGGAAGGCGCCTGAATGTCGGGGATACCCATGGGCGCCCAGAGCTCGTCTAGGAAGCTGGGTGCGCCTGGGAGGGCAGGGTGCGTTCCTGCATCCGCAGCGGCCCCCGCAGAAGGCGCCTGCGTGTCCGGGCTGCCTGTGGCCGCCCAGAGCTCATCTGAGAAGCTGGGTGCGCCTGGCATGGCAGGGTGCGCTCCTGCATCTGAGGCGGCCCTCAGCGAAGGCGCCTGCGTGTCCGGGACGCCCGTGGCCGGCAAGAGCTCATGTAGGAGGCTTGTCGAGCTTGGAAGGCTGGGCGCATGGGGCTGTGGCTCTAGCGGTGGAGGGGCCGTGGCTTCACCGTAGGATGACTCGGGCCACCGTGAGGTGTGTGGCTCAGGCTGTACAGGTGGCAGGATGGCCCTTGACCCAGGCTGCCATGGGGCCGTGACAGCACGAGAGGATGCGGCCCAGGGAACTGCTCTCTCGGGAGGAGGTGCAGGCTTCCCACTTGGCCTGAGAGCCACCGGGCTGGGCTGGACCATGAAGATCATCAAGGGCTGGCCCACACAGACCCCAGAGGCCGTCCCGGGCACCCAGAAGGTGGGGCCGCCCAAAGGAGCGGCTGCAGCCGAGGGCGGCATGCCCTCCTGTGGATGAGAGGGGCGAAGGGGAGGAGAGGTGCTCTGGACAGCGGGCGGGGCCCTTGGGGCCTCTGGAGCAGGAGTAGTTGTGGCCGATGCGCCTCCTGGGCCTTGGGCCCGGCCGTTGCCAGGCCCCTCTGCGCTCCGCTGGGGGTGACGAGCTCTTCGGTTTTGAAACCATATCTAGGGAAGCAAAACGCAGAAAGGCACATCAAAAGTCGTGACCGTCCACATCAACCCGCTGGCGCATCCACGGCGCCCGTTGGAAACCACGCCTGACCGCCCATCTTCTGATCCGGCAGCCCCAGGGCGACTTCTGCAGGGCCATTTTCTGCAGATGAAACCTTGGCCCTGGGAAGTGAGGGGTGCCTGCATGGCCACGAGTGGCCCCAAACCAACCACTCAGCCCACCCACCCTCGGCCCCCTCCTCCCAAGCCCAGCCCGAGCCCCAGCCCAAGCCTACGTGGATCCAGCTCCAAACGCTTGGCAGAGCTCAACGCTCCTTTCTCCTGGATCACGTCCTGAGCCCTTGCGCCGGCTGGAGAACTTACCTGGATTCGAGGTTCTGGGATTCCCGTCTGACGAGCCAGTTCTTCCCTGGCGGCAATCCCTGGAAAGCGATCCCTCGTGAAGGCTTGCACAAGGATCCTTGTTTGAGAAGGAGAGATGACTGTCCTCTTTCTCCTGGCCTCTCTGGTCGAGTCTCCTGCCAAAGAAAGGACACGGTGAGAGGAGAGGACTTTAAGGCCCATGGAATGTTCCCAGCAAGACACCCTAGACGGCGAGGAGGGAATGCAGAGTCCCACACACCTGAATCACTTCAGGTGGCTCTGCAGCCGGGGCAGGCTTCTAAGGAATACACCCACAGATGGAGGGTGTGCCTGGACCCATCATGGATGCACGCATGCACACACGCACACTGCACACACATGCATGTGCCTGTGTGTCTCTCTCCTGTTCCGGTCTTTCCGCAGAGTGCCCTGAAGCATGCTCCTCGGGCCAAGGTTGCCTGGGCAGCCGGAGGGGAAAGTTCCGGATGGGGGCTGTGGAGGGGGTGCACAGGGGGAACAGCGCTGCCCGTCCACCCCGACTGGGGGCTTGGTGCCCCTACCTGGGTCACTGAAGGGGGAAGCACCTAGATGGCCCTGTGCCCTCCCTCCTTGGTGTTTCTGGGCCTCCGGTGGTCATCCACCAGCAGAGAGAATTCTCTGTCAAGAGAGGGAGTGGGAGGGACTCCCTCAGTGGGACTTGCCTTTGCAGAACGCTGGGTAAATTACCTTGGGAGGAAGACTGAGGTCGAGAAGGTGCGGATGGTGGTGTGGGCGTGGGCCGTGGCGCCCCTTCCCCGTCTTGTTGCACATTTGCAGAAGGCGATCGGCTCTGCTTTAACCGTCTTCTTCGTTGGTTTTGAAACCAGACCTAGGGGCAAACGGTGAGAATTGGTTCTCAAGAGAAAGGCCGCCGCATGCTTTCCGCTGACGTGGATCGATCGGCACGGAGAGCCTGAGAGGGAGAACGGGTAGAGAGAGGGGCGCCTACCTGAACTCTGCTTTCGGCTATGCCAAGCTCTCGGGCCAGGCGTTCTCTGGTGGCTATGCCAGGGTAGGGGTTGTGTTGAAAGAGCGCTTGCAGGGCGTCCTTCTGGCTCACCTTCAGAACGAGCCTCCTCCTTCGAGATCCTGTGGCGATGGGGCCTGCGGAAGAGAAGAAAGGGAAGAGTGTCAGAGGACGTGGGGGTGGGGAGGAGTCCACAGAGGTGCCGAAGCATGCTGCCCGCCCAGGGCAGGTGCCCGTGTGCCTGAGCAAAGCCGCGAGCCTGGGCACGGGTCTGCATTTGGAAGTCACTTGGCTACACCCCGAGAGCCCTGCTGAGAGGCAAGGGCGGGGGAGAAGGCCCCTAACCTCCATGCAAGCCGGAATCCTAGAAACCCGAGCAAGCTGAAAGGAGACCAAACCCACCCCTCAACAAAGCCGGCAAGAATTCCCACCCGCCAAAGGCCACAACACTCTCCCGCCCTGTGTGCAGAGACACTTTTCCCCCTGTCTGGGCAGATGCCTGGGAAACGTCTCGATGGGGCTTCTCGCAGATTTCCCTCCGACACGATGCCCACGGGAGGGACCCTGGCTTCTCGGAGCTCACACGAGCCCGGGCCATATTTGCCATCACTCGGGGAAAAGGGAAGGGAAGGGAAGGGAAGGAAGCCGACGCGAAGCCCACCAGTCAATGCCTGATGGAAGACAGAAGGCAATAGGCCACTGTGGAGAGAAAGCCAGTGAGGTGGCAGAGCCGCAGGGCTGTCCGACTTCCGTTTCCACAGGAAGATGAGGAAAAAGGGCCCCATCCCAGGCGCCCTCCCCGCCCGGGCCGTCAAACCAACACAATCATCACAGAAAAGAGAAAGGAGAAGCCATGGGTGTGCCAAAGGTGCAAGAGGACCAAACCGTGCCTCTTTGGGCACACCTGATGCCTGGAAACCCGGGGCCCAGTGGGTGGGTCCCTGCCATTCTCGGTGGTCAGTCGACACGTTTGCCGGGAGCCCTTGGCAGGGCGATGCACAAAGCCCGCAGACGTCATCCAACCCCGGAGAGCGAGGGCAGACATACCTGTGGAAGTGCTGGAGGAGCCGGACGAAGCCATTCTGGGAGAGCGCCAAGGATGCTGCAGACTGCTGTCTCAGTCGGCCAGGACCCAGCAGCTCAGGACTTCTGATAGTGTGAGACGGCTCCGCCCCTATTGACGTCAATACTGGTGGGTGCTGAGTCAGAGGGTCCGCCCCTGGCTGCCAAGCAGAGACCCTGGAATGAATCCCCCGGAGACAGTGGGCTTTCACGGGCATGGCCTGTGCCTCAGACCCCCAAGGTCCACGTTGAGCCGGGTGGGCCGTGGGAGGCTTTGCTTTGTGGCCGTGCCTCGGGGCAGCTGGGGTCAAGCCTGGGCTCGGGGGCCAGCAGCAGTGCACAGAGTCCTATCTCGCCGGGAATTCGCCTAGGTCGCTTTGAAGTTGCCGCCCCCGCCCCCTTTCCCAGCATGCCTTGGCTTCCGAAACGCTCTGGGTTTTCCCGCCTTTTCGAAGTCCACACAGACCTTGTCCTCAATGGCCTCTGAGGGCTCCTCCGAGGCAATCCCGGACACTGGATCCTCTCTCCAGTGCCTCCACCCACATCTCTCGCTTTCCTTGCCTCCCTTTCCCACACCCCTCCCCGATTCCTCCGTGCCCCCCTGGCATCCTTTCCCTACAGCAGGCCCAGGCCACTGCCCAGGCCACCCCCACCCCCACCCGCGCCTACACTCCCAGGGCTTTGAGTTGCCAGAAACTCAAGTCTACTGCCTGAGGCGTGATGGGCCAGTGTCTCCAATGGCAGCTCACGCCAGTGGGGGCTATATAGGGTGGAACCAGTTGTCTGCACCTCCCCGGCCCATCCCCCACTCCAAGTGCCCTGGAGAGACCCGGGAAAGGGACAGCGTACCCGCTACTGCTAGGAAGGGAGCTGCACTGGGCCAAGGAAGGATGCATGCACCTTCTGGACAGAACGAAGCCCTGACCTCTGCCACCTCGGGACAGGCAATGAGTGTGTGCTTTCTGAAAGGAGCGGACGGCAGAGAGGAGAAGGAGGAGGAAATCAGGAGGAAGGAGCAGACAAAGAAGGAAGCATGCTGCCTGAGGCAAGGCAGGTGATGGACAAGGAGAGGCACTTCTCTTTTCGCTCTGAACAGGTCCCAGTGAATTGAAAAAGACCAAGGCACCCCAAGACCACACCCACAGCCATCTTGAGCAATGTATTCTTTGGCCACCCAGGTCTCTAAAGCCAAACACGGGGGTTGACATGAGAACAGTCAGGGGGTTGGATGTACTTCGAAACCACTGGATCTACGAATTCAAAAACGGTTTTGCTAGTAAAGAACGTCTGCAAGTCTGGGGTGAAAGTTGGATGATGGTGGAAGGGTGAGCTCACTCACGACACTGTGAGGATGAGAGACATACTCGGAGACGATTGGCCTTTGCAGCTCTAGCGGGCATGTGTGTTCACATGGAGTGTGGTCATGTGAAAGCGGTTGTGTGGGTAGGTCCCTACTGCTGGCTCCGAGGAGCTGACCTCGGGAAACCCGCCCAGAGCCGGCACCCCGAAACCGAGGGAAGCGTGTCCCTGACGGAGTATTTTAGAGATCCCTGCAGGGTTGGCCCCTGGATTGAAGCTGGGTCCCAGACGGGGGCTCCACCCTCCCTTCCCCGACCCCCTCTGCCTCCCTCCATCCCCAGCTCTCCCTGCCTCCCTTCCCTCTCTCCCTCCCTCCCACCCTCCCTCCCTCTCCCACTCAGCCTTCCCCAAATCCCTCCCTTCACTCCCACTCTCTCCCTCCACCCCACCCTCTCCCTCCACACACCCTCTCCTTCCACCCGCTTGCACCCTCCCACCTTGCGTCTCCCAGCCTTCCACCTTCCCAATGCACTATCTCCCGCTCCCCTTCCCTCTGCGGCCCCTGGCATAGGGAAGGAGTTCTGCGTGAACTGCTGGAAAACACAGGACCGGAAGACAGAAGAGCCAGACCGAAAGAACCTGCGCGGGGCACAAGTTTTCTTTATTGCCTCTGTGGCCTGTCCTCCCTTAGCCATCCTCTTGGTCACTGGGATCCTGGGATTGCTTGAGGACTCAGGTGGGGTGTACCTCTTGGGCGGGGTGCGGGGAGCATATGGTTCGGCTCTCGTGTTTGTCCCAAAAGTCCCTGGTAGACATCCCGCCTGGATACTCTCTGGACCCACCCACAACCAGCCCCCTCCCTGAGCTCTGTGGCTCTGCATCCCAGGCAAAGAGACCTGAAAGGGGCTCGGGGAGAAGGTGCATCTTCCTTCCTGTCCCTCTAAGGCCGAGGGCCCGGGGAGCCTGGCAGCATGTCCAGGAGGGCCTGGTAATCATCCTCACTGAGGGGTGCTTCCAGGATTGCCTCAACTCCTTCCTCCTCCGCAGCGGACCCCTGTGAAACCCAGGGCGTGTCCTGAATGGCCGTGGCAGCCATGATTTCCTCTAGGAGGCTGGGGGACACGGGGAGGGCTGGATGGTCCCCTGCGGTGACAGGAGAGGACCCCGGGGAAGGACTGGGCGAGCCTGGGATGCATGTGGCAGCCAGGAGCTCGTCTTGGAGGCTGGGTGAGCCTGGGAGGGCGACGTGTGCCCGTGCATCTGCAGAGGGGCCCAGGGAAGGCCCCATCGTGTCCGGGATGCCCGCGGCGGCCATGAGCTCTTCTCGGAAGCTGGGTGGGCCTGGGAGGGCTGGATGCTCTCCTGCATCTGCAGCGGCCCCGGGGTAAGTCGCCTGTGCCTCCAGGATGCCCGAGGTTTCCAAGAGGTCGCCTAAAAAGCTGGGTGCGCCTGGCAGGGCAGGGTGCCCTCCTGCATCTGCAGCGGCCCCCGGGGAAGGCGCCTGAATGTCGGGGATACCCATGGGCGCCCAGAGCTCGTCTAGGAAGCTGGGTGCGCCTGGGAGGGCAGGGTGCGTTCCTGCATCCGCAGCGGGCCCCAAAGAAGGCGCCTGCGTGTCCGGGCTGCCTGTGGCCGCCCAGAGCTCATCTGAGAAGCTGGGTGCGCCTGGCATGGCAGGGTGCGCTCCTGCATCTGAGGCGGCCCTCAGCGAAGGCGCCTGCGTGTCCGGGACGCCCGTGGCCGGCAAGAGCTCATGTAGGAGGCTTGTCGAGCTTGGAAGGCTGGGCGCATGGGGCTGTGGCTCTAGCGGTGGAGGGGCCGTGGCTTCACCGTAGGATGACTCGGGCCACCGTGAGGTGTGTGGCTCAGGCTGTACAGGTGGCAGGATGGCCCTTGACCCAGGCTGCCATGGGGCCGTGACAGCACGAGAGGATGCGGCCCAGGGAACTGCTCTCTCGGGAGGAGGTGCAGGCTTCCCACTTGGCCTGAGAGCCACCGGGCTGGGCTGGACCATGAAGATCATCAAGGGCTGGCCCACACAGACCCCAGAGGCCGTCCCGGGCACCCAGAAGGTGGGGCCGCCCAAAGGCGCGGCTGCAGCCGAGGGCGGCATGCCCTCCTGTGGATGAGAGGGGCGAAGGGGAGGAGAGGTGCTCTGGACAGCGGGCGGGGCCCTTGGGGCCTCTGGAGCAGGAGTAGTTGTGGCCGATGCGCCTCCTGGGCCTTGGGCCCGGCCGTTGCCAGGCCCCTCTGCGCTCCGCTGGGGGTGACGAGCTCTTCGGTTTTGAAACCATATCTAGGGAAGCAAAACGCAGAAAGGCACATCAAAAGTCGTGACCGTCCACATCAACCCGCTGGCGCATCCACGGCGCCCGTTGGAAACCACGCCTGACCGCCCATCTTCTGATCCGGCAGCCCCAGGGCGACTTCTGCAGGGCCATTTTCTGCAGATGAAACCTTGGCCCTGGGAAGTGAGGGGTGCCTGCATGGCCACGAGTGGCCCCAAACCAACCACTCAGCCCACCCACCCTCGGCCCCCTCCTCCCAAGCCCAGCCCGAGCCCCAGCCCAAGCCTACGTGGATCCAGCTCCAAACGCTTGGCAGAGCTCAACGCTCCTTTCTCCTGGATCACGTCCTGAGCCCTTGCGCCGGCTGGAGAACTTACCTGGATTCGAGGTTCTGGGATTCCCGTCTGACGAGCCAGTTCTTCCCTGGCGGCAATCCCTGGAAAGCGATCCCTCGTGAAGGCTTGCACAAGGATCCTTGTTTGAGAAGGAGAGATGACTGTCCTCTTTCTCCTGGCCTCTCTGGTCGAGTCTCCTGCCAAAGAAAGGACACGGTGAGAGGAGAGGACTTTAAGGCCCATGGAATGTTCCCAGCAAGACACCCTAGACGGCGAGGAGGGAATGCAGAGTCCCACACACCTGAATCACTTCAGGTGGCTCTGCAGCCGGGGCAGGCTTCTAAGGAATACACCCACAGATGGAGGGTGTGCCTGGACCCATCATGGATGCACGCATGCACACACGCACACACGCACACTGCACACACATGCATGTGCCTGTGTGTCTCTCTCCTGTTCCGGTCTTTCCGCAGAGTGCCCTGAAGCATGCTCCTCGGGCCAAGGTTGCCTGGGCAGCCGGAGGGGAAAGTTCCGGATGGGGGCTGTGGAGGGGGTGCACAGGGGGAACAGCGCTGCCCGTCCACCCCGACTGGGGGCTTGGTGCCCCTACCTGGGTCACTGAAGGGGGAAGCACCTAGATGGCCCTGTGCCCTCCCTCCTTGGTGTTTCTGGGCCTCCGGTGGTCATCCACCAGCAGAGAGAATTCTCTGTCAAGAGAGGGAGTGGGAGGGACTCCCTCAGTGGGACTTGCCTTTGCAGAACGCTGGGTAAATTACCTTGGGAGGAAGACTGAGGTCGAGAAGGTGCGGATGGTGGTGTGGGCGTGGGCCGTGGCGCCCCTTCCCCGTCTTGTTGCACATTTGCAGAAGGCGATCGGCTCTGCTTTAACCGTCTTCTTCGTTGGTTTTGAAACCAGACCTAGGGGCAAACGGTGAGAATTGGTTCTCAAGAGAAAGGCCGCCGCATGCTTTCCGCTGACGTGGATCGATCGGCACGGAGAGCCTGAGAGGGAGAACGGGTAGAGAGAGGGGCGCCTACCTGAACTCTGCTTTCGGCTATGCCAAGCTCTCGGGCCAGGCGTTCTCTGGTGGCTATGCCAGGGTAGGGGTTGTGTTGAAAGAGCGCTTGCAGGGCGTCCTTCTGGCTCACCTTCAGAACGAGCCTCCTCCTTCGAGATCCTGTGGCGATGGGGCCTGCGGAAGAGAAGAAAGGGAAGAGTGTCAGAGGACGTGGGGGTGGGGAGGAGTCCACAGAGGTGCCGAAGCATGCTGCCCGCCCAGGGCAGGTGCCCGTGTGCCTGAGCAAAGCCGCGAGCCTGGGCACGGGTCTGCATTTGGAAGTCACTTGGCTACACCCCGAGAGCCCTGCTGAGAGGCAAGGGCGGGGGAGAAGGCCCCTAACCTCCATGCAAGCCGGAATCCTAGAAACCCGAGCAAGCTGAAAGGAGACCAAACCCACCCCTCAACAAAGCCGGCAAGAATTCCCACCCGCCAAAGGCCACAACACTCTCCCGCCCTGTGTGCAGAGACACTTTTCCCCCTGTCTGGGCAGATGCCTGGGAAACGTCTCGATGGGGCTTCTCGCAGATTTCCCTCCGACACGATGCCCACGGGAGGGACCCTGGCTTCTCGGAGCTCACACGAGCCCGGGCCATATTTGCCATCACTCGGGGAAAAGGGAAGGGAAGGGAAGGGAAGGAAGCCGACGCGAAGCCCACCAGTCAATGCCTGATGGAAGACAGAAGGCAATAGGCCACTGTGGAGAGAAAGCCAGTGAGGTGGCAGAGCCGCAGGGCTGTCCGACTTCCGTTTCCACAGGAAGATGAGGAAAAAGGGCCCCATCCCAGGCGCCCTCCCCGCCCGGGCCGTCAAACCAACACAATCATCACAGAAAAGAGAAAGGAGAAGCCACGGGTGTGCCAAAGGTGCAAGACGACCAAACCGTGCCTCTTTGGGCACACCTGATGCCTGGAAACCCGGGGCCCAGTGGGTCGGTCCCTGCC
This sequence comes from Moschus berezovskii, assembly GCF_049115385.1. Taxonomy (NCBI): domain Eukaryota; kingdom Metazoa; phylum Chordata; class Mammalia; order Artiodactyla; family Moschidae; genus Moschus; species Moschus berezovskii. The sequence goes on from NC_142483.1 coordinate 60,576,645, forward strand.
ATTCTCGGTGGTCAGTCGACACGTTTGCCGGGAGCCCTTGGCAGGGCGATGCACAAAGCCCGGAGATGTCATCCAACCCCGGAGAGCGAGGGCAGACATACCTGTGGAAGTGCTGGAGGAGCCGGACGAAGCCATTCTGGGAGAGCCCCAAGGATGCTGCAGACTGCTGTCTCAGTCGGCCAGGACCCAGCAGCTCAGGACTTCTGATAGTGTGAGGCGGCTCCGCCCCTATTGACGTCAATACTGGTGGGTGCTGAGTCAGAGGGTCCGCCCCTGGCTGCCAAGCAGAGACCCTGGAATGAATCCCCCGGAGACAGTGGGCTTTCACGGGCATGGCCTGTGCCTCAGACCCCCAAGGTCCACGTTGAGCCGGGTGGGCCGTGGCAGGCTTTGCTTTGTGGCCGTGCCTCGGGGCAGCTGGGGTCAAGCCTGGGCTCGGGGGCCAGCAGCAGTGCACAGAGTCCTATCTCGCCGGGAATTCGCCTAGGTCGCTTTGAAGTTGCCGCCCCCGCCCCCTTTCCCAGCATGCCTTGGCTTCCGAAACGCTCTGGGTTTTCCCGCCTTTTCGCAGTCCACACAGACCTTGTCCTCAATGGCCTCTGAGGGCTCCTCCGAGGCAATCCCGGACACTGGATCCTCTCTCCAGTGCCTCCACCCACATCTCTCGCTTTCCTTGCCTCCCTTTCCCACACCCCTCCCCGATTCCTCCGTGCCCCCCTGGCATCCTTTCCCTACAGCAGGCCCAGGCCACTGCCCTGGCCACCCCCACCCCCACCCGCGCCTACACTCCCAGGGCTTTGAGTTGCCAGAAACTCAAGTCTACTGCCTGAGGCGTGATGGGCCAGTGTCTCCAATGGCAGCTCACGCCAGTGGGGGCTATATAGGGTGGAACCTGTTGTCTGCACCTCCCCGGCCCATCCCCCACTCCAAGTGCCCTGGAGAGACCCGGGAAAGGGACAGCGTACCCGCTACTGCTAGGAAGGGAGCTGCACTGGGCCAAGGAAGGATGCATGCACCTTCTGGACAGAACGAAGCCCTGACCTCTGCCACCTCGGGACAGGCAATGAGTGTGTGCTTTCTGAAAGGAGTGGACGGCAGAGAGGAGAAGGAGGAGGAAATCAGGAGGAAGGAGCAGACAAAGAAGGAAGCATGCTGCCTGAGGCAAGGCAGGTGATGGACAAGGAGAGGCACTTCTCTTTTCGCTCTGAACAGGTCCCAGTGAATTGAAAAAGACCAAGGAACCCCAAGCCCACACCCACAGCCATCTTGAGCAATGTATTCTTTGGCCACCCAGGTCTCTAAAGCCAAACACGGGGGTTGACATGAGAACAGTCAGGGGGTTGGATGTACTTCGAAACCACTGGATCTACGAATTCAAAAACGGTTTTGCTAGTAAAGAACGTCTGCAAGTCTGCGGGTGAAAGTTGGATGATGGTGGAAGGGTGAGCTCACTCACGACACTGTGAGGATGAGAGACATACTCGGAGACGATTGGCCTTTGCAGCTAGAGCGGGCATGTGTGTTCACATGGAGTGTGGTCATGTGAAAGCGGTTGTGTGGGTAGGTCCCTACTGCTGGCTCCGAGGAGCTGACCTCGGGAAACCCGCCCAGAGCCGGCACCCCGAAACCGAGGGAAGCGTGTCCCTGACGGAGTATTTTAGAGATCCCTGCAGGGTTGGCCCCTGGATTGAAGCTGAGTCCCAGACGGGGGCTCCACCCTCCCTTCCCCGACCCCCCTCTGCCTCTCTCCGTCCCCAGCTCTCCCTGCCTCCCTTCCCTCTCTCCCTGCCTCCCTCCCTCCCTCCCTCTCCCACTCAGCCTTCCCCAAATCCCTCCCTTCACTCCCACTCTCTCCCTTCACCCCACCCTCTCCCTCCACACACCCTCTCCTTCCACCCGCTTGCACCCTCCCACCTTGCGTCTCCCAGCCTTCCACCTTCCCAATGCACTATCTCCCGCTCCCCTTCCCTCTGCGGCCCCTGGCATAGGGAAGGAGTTCTGCGTGAACTGCTGGAAAACGCAGGACCAGAAGACAGAAGAGCCAGACCAAAAGAACCTGCGCGGGGCACAAGTTTTCTTTATTGCCTCTGTGGCCTGTCCTCCCTTAGCCATCCTCTTGGTCACTGGGATCCTGGGATTGCTTGAGGATTCAGGTGGGGTGTACCTCTTGGGCGGGGTGCGGGGAGCATATGGTTCGGCTCTCGTGTTTGTCCCAAAAGTCCCTGGTAGACATCCCGCCTGGATACTCTCTGGACCCACCCACAACCAGCCCCCTCCCTGAGCTCTGTGGCTCTGCATCCCAGGCAAAGAGACCTGAAAGGGGCTCGGGGAGAAGGTGCATCTTCCTTCCTGTCCCTCTAAGGCCGAGGGCCCGGGGAGCCTGGCAGCATGTCCAGGAGGGCCTGGTAATCATCCTCACTGAGGGGTGCTTCCAGGATTGCCTCAACTCCTTCCTCCTCCGCAGCGGACCCCTGTGAAACCCAGGGCGTGTCCTGAATGGCCGTGGCAGCCATGATTTCCTCTAGGAGGCTGGGGGACACGGGGAGGGCTCGATGGTCCCCTGCGGTGACAGAAGAGGACCCCGGGGAAGGACTGGGCGAGCCTGGGATGCATGTGGCAGCCAGGAGCTCGTCTTGGAGGCTGGGTGAGCCTGGGAGGGCGACGTGTGCCCGTGCATCTGCAGAGGGGCCCAGGGAAGGCCCCATCGTGTCCGGGATGCCCGAGGCGGCCATGAGCTCTTCTAGGAAGCTGAGTGGGCCTGGGAGGGCTGGATGCTCTCCTGCATCTGCAGCGGGCCCGGGGTAAGTCGCCTGTGCCTCCAGGATGCCCGAGGTTTCCAAGAGGTCGTCTAAAGAGCTGGGTGCGCCTGGCAGGGCAGGGTGCCCTCCTGCATCTGCAGCGGCCCCCTTGGAAGGCGCCTGAATGTCGGGGATACCCATGGGCGCCCAGAGCTCGTCTAGGAAGCTGGGTGCGCCTGGGAGGGCAGGGTGCATTCCTGCATCCGCAGCGGTCCCCGCAGAAGGCGCCTGTGTGTCCTGGCTGCCTGTGGCCGCCAAGAGCTCATCTGAGAAGCTGGGCGCGCCTGGCGTGGCAGGGTGCGCTCCTGCATCTGAGGCGGCACTCAGTGAAGGCGCCTGCGTGTCCGGGACGCCCGTGGCCGGCAAGAGCTCATGTAGGAGGCTTGTCGAGCTTGGAAGGCTGGGCGCATGGGGCTGTGGCTCTAGCGGTGGAGGGGCCGTGGCTTCACCGTAGGATGACTCGGGCCACCATGATGTGTGTGGCTCAGGCTGTACAGGTGGCAGGATGGCCCTTGACCCAGGCTGCCATGGGGCCGTGACAGCACGAGAGGATGCGGCCCAGCGAACTGCTCTCTCGGGAGGAGGTGCAGGCTTCCCACTTGGCCTGAGAGCCACCGGGCTGGGCTGGACCATGAAGATCATCAAGGGCTGGCCCACACAGACCCCAGAGGCAGTCCCGGGCACCCAGAACGTGGGGCCGGCCAAAAGAGCGGCTGCAGCCGAGGGCGGCATGCCCTCCTGTGGATGAGAGGGGCGAAGGGGAGGAGAGGTGCTCTGGACAGCGGGCGGGGCCCTTGGGGCCTCTGGAGCAGGAGTAGTTGTGGCCGATGCGCCTCCTGGGCCTTGGGCCCGGCCGTTGCCAGGCCCCTCTGCGCTCCGCTGGGGGTGACGAGCTCTTCGGTTTTGAAACCATATCTAGGGAAGCAAAACACAGAAAGGCACATCAAAAGTCATGACCGTCCACATCCACCCGCTGGCGCATCCACGGCGCCCATTGGAAACCACGCCTGACCGTCCATCTTCTGATCCGGCAGCCCCAGGGCGACTTCTGCAGGGCCATTTTCTGCAGATGAAACCTTGGCCCTTGGAAGTGATGGGTGCCTGCACGGCCACGAGTGGCCCCAAGCCAACCACTCAGCCCACCCACCCTCGGCCCCTCCTCCCAAGCCCAGCCCGAGTCCCAGCCCAAGCCTACGTGGATCCAGCTCCAAACGCTTGGCAGAGCTCAACGCTCCTTTCTCCTGGATCACGTCCTGAGCCCTTACGCCGGCTGGAGAACTTACCTGGATTCGAGGTTCTGGGATTCCCGTCTGACGAGCCAGTTTTTCCCTGGCGGCAATCCCTGGAAAGCGATCCCTCGTGAAGGCTTGCACAAGGATCCTTGTTTGAGAAGGAGAGATGACTGTCCTCTTTCTCCTGGCCTCTCTGGTCGAGTCTTCTGCCAAAGAAAGGACACAGCGAGAGGAGAGGACTTTAAGGCCCATGGAATGTTCCCAGCAAGACACCCTAGACGGCGAGGAGGGAATGCAGAGTCCCACACAACTGAATCACTTCAGGTGGCTCTGCAGCCGGGGCAGGCTTCTAAGGAATACACCCACAGATGGAGGGTGTGCCTGGACCCATCATGGATGCACGCATGCACACACGCACACACACACATTGCACACACATGCATGTGCCTGTGTGTCTCTTTCCTGTTCCGGTCTTTCCGCAGAGTGCCCTGAAGCATGCTCCTCGGGCCAAGGTTGCCTGGGCAGCCGGAGGGAAAAGTTCCGGATGGAGGCTGTGGAGGGGGTGCACAGGGGGAACAGCTCTGCCCGTCCACCCCGACTGGGGGCTTGGTGCCCCTACCTGGGTCACTGAAGGGGGAAGCACCTAGATGGCCCTGTGCCCTCCCTCCTTGGTGTTTCTGGGCCTCCGGTGGTCATCCACCAGCAGAGAGAATTCTCTGTCAAGAGAGGGAGTGGGAGGGACTCCCTCAGTGGGACTTGCCTTTGCAGAACGCTGGGTAAATTACCTTGGGAGGAAGACTGAGGTCGAGAAGGTGCGGATGGTGGTGTGGGCGTGGGCCGTGGCGCCCCTTCCCCGTCTTGTTGCACATTTGCAGAAGGCGATCGGCTCTGCTTTAACCGTCTTCTTCGTTGGTTTTGAAACCAGACCTAGGGGCAAACGGTGAGAATTGGTTCTCAAGAGAAAGGCCGCCGCATGCTTTCCGCTGACGTGGATCGATCGGCACGGAGAGCCTGAGAGGGAGAACGGGTAGAGAGAGGGGCGCCTACCTGAACTCTGCTTTCGGCTATGCCAAGCTCTCGGGCCAGGCGTTCTCTGGTGGCTATGCCAGGGTAGGGGTTGTGTTGAAAGAGCGCTTGCAGGGCGTCCTTCTGGCTCACCTTCAGAACGAGCCTCCTCCTTCGAGATCCTGTGGCGATGGGGCCTGCGGAAGAGAAGAAAGGGAAGAGTGTCAGAGGACGTGGGGGTGGGGAGGAGTCCACAGAGGTGCCGAAGCATGCTGCCCGCCCAGGGCAGGTGCCCGTGTGCCTGAGCAAAGCCGCGAGCCTGGGCACGGGTCTGCATTTGGAAGTCACTTGGCTACACCCCGAGAGCCCTGCTGAGAGGCAAGGGCGGGGGAGAAGGCCCCTAACCTCCATGCAAGCCGGAATCCTAGAAACCCGAGCAAGCTGAAAGGAGACCAAACCCACCCCTCAACAAAGCCGGCAAGAATTCCCACCCGCCAAAGGCCACAACACTCTCCCGCCCTGTGTGCAGAGACACTTTTCCCCCTGTCAGGGCAGATGCCTGGGAAACGTCTCGATGGGGCTTCTCGCAGATTTCCCTCCGACACGATGCCCACGGGAGGGACCCTGGCTTCTCGGAGCTCACACGAGCCCGGGCCATATTTGCCATCACTCGGGGAAAAGGGAAGGGAAGGGAAGGGAAGGAAGCCGACGCGAAGCCCACCAGTCAATGCCTGATGGAAGACAGAAGGCAATAGGCCACTGTGGAGAGAAAGCCAGTGAGGTGGCAGAGCCGCAGGGCTGTCCGACTTCCATTTCCACAGGAAGATGAGGAAAAAGGGCCCCATCCCAGGCGCCCTCCCCGCCCGGGCCGTCAAACCAACACAATCATCACAGAAAAGAGAAAGGAGAAGCCACGGGTGTGCCAAAGGTGCAAGACGACCAAACCGTGCCTCTTTGGGCACACCTGATGCCTGGAAACCCGGGGCCCAGTGGGTCGGTCCCTGCCATTCTCGGTGGTCAGTCGACACGTTTGCCGGGAGCCCTTGGCAGGGCGATGCACAAAGCCCGGAGATGTCATCCAACCCCGGAGAGCGAGGGCAGACATACCTGTGGAAGTGCTGGAGGAGCCGGACGAAGCCATTCTGGGAGAGCCCCAAGGATGCTGCAGACTGCTGTCTCAGTCGGCCAGGACCCAGCAGCTCAGGACTTCTGATAGTGTGAGGCGGCTCCGCCCCTATTGACGTCAATACTGGTGGGTGCTGAGTCAGAGGGTCCGCCCCTGGCTGCCAAGCAGAGACCCTGGAATGAATCCCCCGGAGACAGTGGGCTTTCACGGGCATGGCCTGTGCCTCAGACCCCCAAGGTCCACGTTGAGCCGGGTGGGCCGTGGGAGGCTTTGCTTTGTGGCCGTGCCTCGGGGCAGCTGGGGTCAAGCCTGGGCTCGGGGGCCAGCAGCAGTGCACAGAGTCCTATCTCGCCGGGAATTCGCCTAGGTCGCTTTGAAGTTGCCGCCCCCGCCCCCTTTCCCAGCATGCCTTGGCTTCCGAAACGCTCTGGGTTTTCCCGCCTTTTCGCAGTCCACACAGACCTTGTCCTCAATGGCCTCTGAGGGCTCCTCCGAGGCAATCCCGGACACTGGATCCTCTCTCCAGTGCCTCCACCCACATCTCTCGCTTTCCTTGCCTCCCTTTCCCACACCCCTCCCCGATTCCTCCGTGCCCCCCTGGCATCCTTTCCCTACAGCAGGCCCAGGCCACTGCCCTGGCCACCCCCACCCCCACCCGCGCCTACACTCCCAGGGCTTTGAGTTGCCAGAAACTCAAGTCTACTGCCTGAGGCGTGATGGGCCAGTGTCTCCAATGGCAGCTCACGCCAGTGGGGGCTATATAGGGTGGAACCTGTTGTCTGCACCTCCCCGGCCCATCCCCCACTCCAAGTGCCCTGGAGAGACCCGGGAAAGGGACAGCGTACCCGCTACTGCTAGGAAGGGAGCTGCACTGGGCCAAGGAAGGATGCATGCACCTTCTGGACAGAACGAAGCCCTGACCTCTGCCACCTCGGGACAGGCAATGAGTGTGTGCTTTCTGAAAGGAGCGGACGGCAGAGAGGAGAAGGAGGAGGAAATCAGGAGGAAGGAGCAGACAAAGAAGGAAGCATGCTGCCTGAGGCAAGGCAGGTGATGGACAAGGAGAGGCACTTCTCTTTTCGCTCTGAACAGGTCCCAGTGAATTGAAAAAGACCAAGGCACCCCAAGACCACACCCACAGCCATCTTGAGCAATGTATTCTTTGGCCACCCAGGTCTCTAAAGCCAAACACGGGGGTTGACATGAGAAGAGTCAGGGAGTTGGATGTACTTCGAAACCACTGGATCTACGAATTCAAAAACGGTTTTGCTAGTAAAGAATGTCTGCAAGTCTGCGGGTGAAAGTTGGATGATGGTGGAAGGGTGAGCTCACTCATGACACTGTGAGGATGAGAGACATACTCGGAGACGATTGGCCTTTGCAGCTAGAGCGGGCATGTGTGTTCACATGGAGTGTGGTCATGTGAAAGCGGTTGTGTGGGTAGGTCCCTACTGCTGGCTCCGAGGAGCTGACCTCGGGAAACCCGCCCAGAGCCGGCACCCCGAAACCGAGGGAAGCGTGTCCCTGACGGAGTATTTTAGAGATCCCTGCAGGGTTGGCCCCTGGATTGAAGCTGAGTCCCAGACGGGGGCTCCACCCTCCCTTCCCCGACCCCCCTCTGCCTCCCTCCGTCCCCAGCTCTCCCTGCCTCCCTTCCCTCTCTCCCTCCCTCCCACCCTCCCTCCCTCTCCCACTCAGCCTTCCCCAAATCCCTCCCTTCACTCCCACTCTCTCCCTCCACCCCACCCTCTCCCTCCACACACCCTCTCCTTCCACCAGCTTGCACCCTCCCACCTTGCGTCTCCCAGCCTTCCACCTTCCCAATGCACTATCTCCCGCTCCCCTTCCCTCTGCGGCCCCTGGCATAGGGAAGGAGTTCTGCGTGAACTGCTGGAAAACTCAGGACCAGAAGACAGAAGAGCCAGACCGGAAGAACCTGCGCGGGGCACAAGTTTTCTTTATTGCCTCTGTGGCCTGTCCTCCCTTAGCCATCCTCTTGGTCACTGGTATCCTGGGATTGCTTGAGGATTCAGGTGGGGTGTACCTCTTGGGCGGGGTGCGGGGAGCATATGGTTCGGCTCTCGTGTTTGTCCCAAAAGTCCCTGGTAGACATCCCGCCTGGATACTCTCTGGACCCACCCACAACCAGCCCCCTCCCTGAGCTCTGTGGCTCTGCATCCCAGGCAAAGAGACCTGAAAGGGGCTCGGGGAGAAGGTGCATCTTCCTTCCTGTCCCTCTAAGGCCGAGGGCCCGGGGAGCCTGGCAGCATGTCCAGGAGGGCCTGGTAATCATCCTCACTGAGGGGTGCTTCCAGGATTGCCTCAACTCCTTCCTCCTCCGCAGCGGACCCCTGTGAAACCCAGGGCGTGTCCTGAATGGCCGTGGCAGCCATGATTTCCTCTAGGAGGCTGGGGGACACGGGGAGGGCTGGATGGTCCCCTGCGGTGACAGGAGAGGACCCCGGAGAAGGACTGGGCGAGCCTGGGATGCATGTGGCAGCCAGGAGCTCGTCTTGGAGGCTGGGTGAGCCTGGGAGGGCGACGTGTGCCCGTGCATCTGCAGAGGGGCCCAGGGAAGGCCCCATCGTGTCCGGGATGCCCGAGGCGGCCATGAGCTCTTCTAGGAAGCTGGGTGGGCCTGGGAGGGCTGGATGCTCTCCTGCATCTGCAGCGGCCCCAGGGTAAGTCGCCTGTGCATCCAGGATGCCCGAGGTTTCCAAGAGGTTGTCTAAAGAGCTGGGTGCGCCTGGCAGGGCAGGGTGCCCTCCTGCATCTGCAGCGGCTCCCGGGGAAGGCGCCTGAATTTCGGGGATACCCATGGGCGCCCAGAGCTCGTCTAGGAAGCCTGGTGCGCCTGGGAGGGCAGGGTGCGTTCCTGCATCCGCAGCGGCCCCCGCAGAAGGCGCCTGCGTGTCCGGGATGCCCGTGGCCGGCAAGAGCTCATGTAGGAGGCTTGTCGAGCTTGGAAGGCTGGGCGCATGGGGCTGTGGCTCTAGCGGTGGAGGGGCCGTGGCTTCACCGTAGGATGACTCGGGCCACCGTGAGGTGTGTGGCTCAGGCTGTACAGGTGGCAGGATGGCCCTTGACCCAGGCTGCCATGGGGCCGTGACAGCACGAGAGGATGCGGCCCAGGGAACTGCTCTCTCGGGAGGAGGTACAGGCTTCCCAGTTGGCCTGAGAGCCACCGGGCTGGGCTGGACCATGAAGATCATCAAGGGCTGGCCCACACAGACCCCAGAGGCCGTCCCGGGCACCCAGAAGGTGGGGCCGCCCAAAGGAGCGGCTGCAGCCGAGGGCGGCATGCCCTCCTGTGGATGAGAGGGGCGAAGGGGAGGTGAGGTGCTCTGGACAGCGGGCGGGGCCCTTGGGGCCTCTGGAGCAGGAGTAGTTGTGGCCGATGCGCCTCCTGGGCCTTGGGCCCGGCCGTTGCCAGGCCCCTCTGCGCTCCCCTGGGGGTGACGAGCTCTTCGGTTTGAAACCATATCTAGGGAAGCAAAACGCAGAAAGGCACATCAAAAGTCGTGACCGTCCACATCAACCCGCTGGCGCATCCACGGCGCCCGTTGGAAACCACGCCTGACCGCCCATCTTCTGATCCGGCAGCCCCAGGGCGACTTCTGGAGGGCCATTTTCTGCAGATGAAACCTTGGCCCTGGGAAGTGAGGGGTGCCTGCACGGCCACGAGTGGCCCCAAGCCAACCACTCAGCCCACCCACCCTCGGCCCCCTCCTCCCAAGCCCAGCCCGAGCCCCAGCCCAAGCCTACGTGGATCCAGCTCCAAACGCTTGGCAGAGCTCAACGCTCCTTTCTCCTGGATCACGTCCTGAGCCCTTGAGCCGGCTGGAGAACTTACCTGGATTCGAGGTTCTGGGATTCCCGTCTGACGAGCCAGTTCTTCCCTGGCGGCAATCCCTGGAAAGCGATCCCTCGTGAAGGCTTGCACAAGGATCCTTGTTTGAGAAGGAGAGATGACTGTCCTCTTTCTCCTGGCCTCTCTGGTCGAGTCTTCTGCCAAAGAAAGGACACGGCGAGAGGAGAGGACTTTAAGGCCCACGGAATGTTCCCAGCAAGACACCCTAGACGGCGAGGAGGGAATGCAGAGTCCCACACACCTGAATCACTTCAGGTGGCTCTGCAGCCGGGGCAGGCTTCTAAGGAATACACCCACAGATGGAGGGTGTGCCTGGACCCATCATGGATGCACGCATGCACACACGCACACACGCACACTGCACACACATGCATGTGCCTGTGTGTCTCTCTCCTGTTCCGGTCTTTCCGCAGAGTGCCCTGAAGCATGCTCCTCGGGCCAAGGTTGCCTGGGCAGCCGGAGGGGAAAGTTCCGGATGGGGGCTGTGGAGGGGGTGCACAGGGGGAACAGCGCTGCCCGTCCACCCCGACTGGGGGCTTGGTGCCCCTACCTGGGTCACTGAAGGGGGAAGCACCTAGATGGCCCTGTGCCCTCCCTCCTTGGTGTTTCTGGGCCTCCGGTGGTCATCCACCAGCAGAGAGAATTCTCTGTCAAGAGAGGGAGTGGGAGGGACTCCCTCAGTGGGACTTGCCTTTGCAGAACGCTGGGTAAATTACCTTGGGAGGAAGACTGAGGTCGAGAAGGTGCGGATGGTGGTGTGGGCGTGGGCCGTGGCGCCCCTTCCCCGTCTTGTTGCACATTTGCAGAAGGCGATCGGCTCTGCTTTAACCGTCTTCTTCGTTGGTTTTGAAACCAGACCTAGGGGCAAACGGTGAGAATTGGTTCTCAAGAGAAAGGCCGCCGCATGCTTTCCGCTGACGTGGATCGATCGGCACGGAGAGCCTGAGAGGGAGAACGGGTAGAGAGAGGGGCGCCTACCTGAACTCTGCTTTCGGCTATGCCAAGCTCTCGGGCCAGGCGTTCTCTGGTGGCTATGCCAGGGTAGGGGTTGTGTTGAAAGAGCGCTTGCAGGGCGTCCTTCTGGCTCACCTTCAGAACGAGCCTCCTCCTTCGAGATCCTGTGGCGATGGGGCCTGCGGAAGAGAAGAAAGGGAAGAGTGTCAGAGGACGTGGGGGTGGGGAGGAGTCCACAGAGGTGCCGAAGCATGCTGCCCGCCCAGGGCAGGTGCCCGTGTGCCTGAGCAAAGCCGCGAGCCTGGGCACGGGTCTGCATTTGGAAGTCACTTGGCTACACCCCGAGAGCCCTGCTGAGAGGCAAGGGCGGGGGAGAAGGCCCCTAACCTCCATGCAAGCCGGAATCCTAGAAACCCGAGCAAGCTGAAAGGAGACCAAACCCACCCCTCAACAAAGCCGGCAAGAATTCCCACCCGCCAAAGGCCACAACACTCTCCCGCCCTGTGTGCAGAGACACTTTTCCCCCTGTCTGGGCAGATGCCTGGGAAACGTCTCGATGGGGCTTCTCGCAGATTTCCCTCCGACACGATGCCCACGGGAGGGACCCTGGCTTCTCGGAGCTCACACGAGCCCGGGCCATATTTGCCATCACTCGGGGAAAAGGGAAGGGAAGGGAAGGGAAGGAAGCCGACGCGAAGCCCACCAGTCAATGCCTGATGGAAGACAGAAGGCAATAGGCCACTGTGGAGAGAAAGCCAGTGAGGTGGCAGAGCCGCAGGGCTGTCCGACTTCCATTTCCACAGGAAGATGAGGAAAAAGGGCCCCATCCCAGGCGCCCTCCCCGCCCGGGCCGTCAAACCAACACAATCATCACAGAAAAGAGAAAGGAGAAGCCACGGGTGTGCCAAAGGTGCAAGACGACCAAACCGTGCCTCTTTGGGCACACCTGATGCCTGGAAACCCGGGGCCCAGTGGGTCGGTCCCTGCCATTCTCGGTGGTCAGTCGACACGTTTGCCGGGAGCCCTTGGCAGGGCGATGCACAAAGCCCGGAGATGTCATCCAACCCCGGAGAGCGAGGGCAGACATACCTGTGGAAGTGCTGGAGGAGCCGGACGAAGCCATTCTGGGAGAGCCCCAAGGATGCTGCAGACTGCTGTCTCAGTCGGCCAGGACCCAGCAGCTCAGGACTTCTGATAGTGTGAGACGGCTCCGCCCCTATTGACGTCAATACTGGTGGGTGCTGAGTCAGAGGGTCCGCCCCTGGCTGCCAAGCAGAGACCCTGGAATGAATCCCCCGGAGACAGTGGGCTTTCACGGGCATGGCCTGTGCCTCAGACCCCCAAGGTCCACGTTGAGCCGGGTGGGCCGTGGCAGGCTTTGCTTTGTGGCCGTGCCTCGGGGCAGCTGGGGTCAAGCCTGGGCTCGGGGGCCAGCAGCAGTGCACAGAGTCCTATCTCGCCGGGAATTCGCCTAGGTCGCTTTGAAGTTGCCGCCCCCGCCCCCTTTCCCAGCATGCCTTGGCTTCCGAAACGCTCTGGGTTTTCCCGCCTTTTCGCAGTCCACACAGACCTTGTCCTCAATGGCCTCTGAGGGCTCCTCCGAGGCAATCCCGGACACTGGATCCTCTCTCCAGTGCCTCCACCCACATCTCTCGCTTTCCTTGCCTCCCTTTCCCACACCCCTCCCCGATTCCTCCGTGCCCCCCTGGCATCCTTTCCCTACAGCAGGCCCAGGCCACTGCCCTGGCCACCCCCACCCCCACCCGCGCCTACACTCCCAGGGCTTTGAGTTGCCAGAAACTCAAGTCTACTGCCTGAGGCGTGATGGGCCAGTGTCTCCAATGGCAGCTCACGCCAGTGGGGGCTATATAGGGTGGAACCTGTTGTCTGCACCTCCCCGGCCCATCCCCCACTCCAAGTGCCCTGGAGAGACCCGGGAAAGGGACAGCGTACCCGCTACTGCTAGGAAGGGAGCTGCACTGGGCCAAGGAAGGATGCATGCACCTTCTGGACAGAACGAAGCCCTGACCTCTGCCACCTCGGGACAGGCAATGAGTGTGTGCTTTCTGAAAGGAGCGGACGGCAGAGAGGAGAAGGAGGAGGAAATCAGGAGGAAGGAGCAGACAAAGAAGGAAGCATGCTGCCTGAGGCAAGGCAGGTGATGGACAAGGAGAGGCACTTCTCTTTTCGCTCTGAACAGGTCCCAGTGAATTGAAAAAGACCAAGGCACCCCAAGACCACACCCACAACCATCTTGAGCAATGTATTCTTTGGCCACCCAGGTCTCTAAAGCCAAACACGGGGGTTGACATGAGAAGAGTCAGGGAGTTGGATGTACTTCGAAACCACTGGATCTACGAATTCAAAAACGGTTTTGCTAGTAAAGAATGTCTGCAAGTCTGCGGGTGAAAGTTGGATGATGGTGGAAGGGTGAGCTCACTCATGACACTGTGAGGATGAGAGAAATACTCGGAGACGATTGGCCTTTGCAGCTAGAGCGGGCATGTGTGTTCACATGGAGTGTGGTCATGTGAAAGCGGTTGTGTGGGTAGGTCCCTACTGCTGGCTCCGAGGAGCTGACCTCGGGAAACCCGCCCAGAGCCGGCACCCCGAAACCGAGGGAAGCGTGTCCCTGACGGAGTATTTTAGAGATCCCTGCAGGGTTGGCCCCTGGATTGAAGCTGAGTCCCAGACGGGGGCTCCACCCTCCCTTCCCCGTCCCCCCTCTGCCTCCCTCCGTCCCCAGCTCTCCCTGCCTCCCTTCCCTCTCTCCCTCCCTCCCACCCTCCCTCCCTCTCCCACTCAGCCTTCCCCAAATCCCTCCCTTCACTCCCACTCTCTCCCTCCACCCCACCCTCTCCCTCCACACACCCTCTCCTTCCACCAGCTTGCACCCTCCCACCTTGCGTCTCCCAGCCTTCCACCTTCCCAATGCACTATCTCCCGCTCCCCTTCCCTCTGCGGCCCCTGGCATAGGGAAGGAGTTCTGCGTGAACTGCTGGAAAACTCAGGACCAGAAGACAGAAGAGCCAGACCGGAAGAACCTGCGCGGGGCACAAGTTTTCTTTATTGCCTCTGTGGCCTGTCCTCCCTTAGCCATCCTCTTGGTCACTGGTATCCTGGGATTGCTTGAGGATTCAGGTGGGGTGTACCTCTTGGGCGGGGTGCGGGGAGCATATGGTTCGGCTCTCGTGTTTGTCCCAAAAGTCCCTGGTAGACATCCCGCCTGGATACTCTCTGGACCCACCCACAACCAGCCCCCTCCCTGAGCTCTGTGGCTCTGCATCCCAGGCAAAGAGACCTGAAAGGGGCTCGGGGAGAAGGTGCATCTTCCTTCCTGTCCCTCTAAGGCCGAGGGCCCGGGGAGCCTGTCAGCATGTCCAGGAGGGCCTGGTAATCATCCTCACTGAGGGGTGCTTCCAGGATTGCCTCAACTCCTTCCTCCTCCGCAGCGGACCCCTGTGAAACCCAGGGCGTGTCCTGAATGGCCGTGGCAGCCATGATTTCCTCTAGGAGGCTGGGGGACACGGGGGGGGCTGGATGGTCCCCTGCGGTGACAGGAGAGGACCCCGGGGAAGGACTGGGCGAGCCTGGGATGCATGTGGCAGCCAGGAGCTCGTCTTGGAGGCTGGGTGAGCCTGGGAGGGCGACGTGTGCCCGTGCATCTGCAGAGGGGCCCAGGGAAGGCCCCATCGTGTCCGGGATGCCCGAGGCGGCCATGAGCTCTTCTAGGAAGCTGGGTGGGCCTGGGAGGGCTGGATGCTCTCCTGCATCTGCAGCGGCCCCGGGGTAAGTCGCCTGTGCCTCCAGGATGCCCGAGGTTTCCAAGAGGTCGTCTAAAGAGCTGGGTGCGCCTGGCAGGGCAGGGTGCCCTCCTGCATCTGCAGCGGCTCCCGGGGAAGGCGCCTGAATGTCGGGGATACCCATGGGCGCCCAGAGCTCGTCTAGGAAGCTGGGTGCGCCTGGGAGGGCAGGGTGCGTTCCTGCATCCGCAGCGGCCCCCGCAGAAGGCGCCTGTGTGTCCGGGCTGCCTGTGGCCGCCCAGAGCTCATCTGAGAAGCTGGGCGCGCCTGGCATGGCAGGGTGCGCTCCTGCATCTGAGGCGGCCCTCAGCGAAGGCGCCTGCGTGTCCGGGACGCCCGTGGCCGGCAAGAGCTCATGTAGGAGGCTTGTCGAGCTTGGAAGGCTGGGCGCATGGGGCTGTGGCTCTAGCGGTGGAGGGGCCGTGGCTTCACCGTAGGATGACTCGGGCCACCGTGAGGTGTGTGGCTCAGGCTGTACAGGTGGCAGGATGGCCCTTGACCCAGGCTGCCATGGGGCCGTGACAGCACCAGAGGATGCGGCCCAGGGAACTGCTCTCTCGGGAGGAGGTGCAGGCTTCCCACTTGGCCTGAGATCCACCGGGCTGGGCTGGACCATGAAGATCATCAAGGGC
The DNA here is from genome assembly GCF_049115385.1 of Moschus berezovskii. Classification (NCBI taxonomy): domain Eukaryota; kingdom Metazoa; phylum Chordata; class Mammalia; order Artiodactyla; family Moschidae; genus Moschus; species Moschus berezovskii. The sequence goes on from NC_142483.1 coordinate 60,592,066, forward strand.
TGGCCCACACAGACCCCAGACGCCGTCCAGGGCACCCAGAAGGTGAGGCCGCCCAAAGGAGCAGCTGCAGCCGAGGGCGGCATGCCCTCCTGTGGATGAGAGGGGCGAAGGGGAGGAGAGGTGCTCTGGACAGCGGGCGGGGCCCTTGGGGCCTCTGGAGCAGGAGTAGTTGTGGCCGATGCGCCTCCTGGGCCTTGGGCCCGGCCGTTGCCAGGCCCCTCTGCGCTCCGCTGGGGGTGACGAGCTCTTCGGTTTTGAAACCATATCTAGGGAAGCAAAACGCAGAAAGGCACATCAAAAGTCGTGACCGTCCACATCAACCCGCTGGCGCATCCACGGCGCCCGTTGGAAACCACGCCTGACCGCCCATCTTCTGATCCGGCAGTCCCAGGGCGACTTCTGCAGGGCCATTTTCTGCAGATGAAACCTTGGCCCTGGGAAGTGAGGGGTGCCTGCACGGCCACGAGTGGGCCCAAGCCAACCACTCAGCACACACACCCTCGGCCCCCTCCTCCCAAGCCCAGCCCGAGCCCCAGCCCAAGCCTACGTGGATCCAGCTCCAATCGCTTGGCAGAGCTCAACGCTCCTTTCTCCTGGATCACGTCCTGAGCCCTTGAGCCGGCTGGAGAACTTACCTGGATTCGAGGTTCTAGGATTCCCGTCTGACGAGCCAGTTCTTCCCTGGCGGCAATCCCTGGAAAGCGATCCCTCGTGAAGGCTTGCACAAGGATCCTTGTTTGAGAAGAAGAGATGACTGTCCTCTTTCTCCTGACCTCTCTGGTCGAGTCTTCTGCCAAAGAAAGGACACGGCGAGAGGAGAGGACTTTAAGGCCCATGGAATGTTCCCAGCAAGACACCCTAGACGGCGAGGAGGGAATGCAGAGTCCCACACACCTGAATCACTTCAGGTGGCTCTGCAGCCGGGGCAGGCTTCTAAGGAATACACCCACAGATGGAGGGTGTGCCTGGACCCATCATGGATGCACGCATGCACACACGCACACACGCACACTGCACACACATGCATGTGCCTGTGTGTCTCTCTCCTGTTCCGGTCTTTCCGCAGAGTGCCCTGAAGCATGCTCCTCGGGCCAAGGTTGCCTGGGCAGCCGGAGGGGAAAGTTCCGGATGGGGGCTGTGGAGGGGGTGCACAGGGGGAACAGCGCTGCCCGTCCACCCCGACTGGGGGCTTGGTGCCCCTACCTGGGTCACTGAAGGGGGAAGCACCTAGATGGCCCTGTGCCCTCCCTCCTTGGTGTTTCTGGGCCTCCGGTGGTCATCCACCAGCAGAGAGAATTCTCTGTCAAGAGAGGGAGTGGGAGGGACTCCCTCAGTGGGACTTGCCTTTGCAGAACGCTGGGTAAATTACCTTGGGAGGAAGACTGAGGTCGAGAAGGTGCGGATGGTGGTGTGGGCGTGGGCCGTGGCGCCCCTTCCCCGTCTTGTTGCACATTTGCAGAAGGCGATCGGCTCTGCTTTAACCGTCTTCTTCGTTGGTTTTGAAACCAGACCTAGGGGCAAACGGTGAGAATTGGTTCTCAAGAGAAAGGCCGCCGCATGCTTTCCGCTGACGTGGATCGATCGGCACGGAGAGCCTGAGAGGGAGAACGGGTAGAGAGAGGGTCGCCTACCTGAACTCTGCTTTCGGCTATGCCAAGCTCTCGGGCCAGGCGTTCTCTGGTGGCTATGCCAGGGTAGGGGTTGTGTTGAAAGAGCGCTTGCAGGGCGTCCTTCTGGCTCACCTTCAGAACGAGCCTCCTCCTTCGAGATCCTGTGGCGATGGGGCCTGCGGAAGAGAAGAAAGGGAAGAGTGTCAGAGGACGTGGGGGTGGGGAGGAGTCCACAGAGGTGCCGAAGCATGCTGCCCGCCCAGGGCAGGTGCCCGTGTGCCTGAGCAAAGCCGCGAGCCTGGGCACGGGTCTGCATTTGGAAGTCACTTGGCTACACCCCGAGAGCCCTGCTGAGAGGCAAGGGCGGGGGAGAAGGCCCCTAACCTCCATGCAAGCCGGAATCCTAGAAACCCGAGCAAGCTGAAAGGAGACCAAACCCACCCCTCAACAAAGCCGGCAAGAATTCCCACCCGCCAAAGGCCACAACACTCTCCCGCCCTGTGTGCAGAGACACTTTTCCCCCTGTCTGGGCAGATGCCTGGGAAACGTCTCGATGGGGCTTCTCGCAGATTTCCCTCCGACACGATGCCCACGGGAGGGACCCTGGCTTCTCGGAGCTCACACGAGCCCGGGCCATATTTGCCATCACTCGGGGAAAAGGGAAGGGAAGGGAAGGGAAGGAAGCCGACGCGAAGCCCACCAGTCAATGCCTGATGGAAGACAGAAGGCAATAGGCCACTGTGGAGAGAAAGCCAGTGAGGTGGCAGAGCCGCAGGGCTGTCCGACTTCCACTTCCACAGGAAGATGAGGAAAAAGGGCCCCATCCCAGGCGCCCTCCCCGCCCGGGCCGTCAAACCAACACAATCATCACAGAAAAGAGAAAGGAGAAGCCACGGGTGTGCCAAAGGTGCAAGACGACCAAACCGTGCCTCTTTGGGCACACCTGATGCCTGGAAACCCGGGGCCCAGTGGGTCGGTCCCTGCCATTCTCGGTGGTTAGTCGACACGTTTGCCGGGAGCCCTTGGCAGGGCGATGCACAAAGCCCGGAGACGTCATCCAACCCCGGAGAGCGAGGGCAGACATACCTGTGGAAGTGCTGGAGGAGCCGGACGAAGCCATTCTGGGAGAGCCCCAAGGATGCTGCAGACTGCTGTCTCAGTCGGCCAGGACCCAGCAGCTCAGGACTTCTGATAGTGTGAGACGGCTCCGCCCCTATTGACGTCAATACTGGTGGGTGCTGAGTCAGAGGGTCCGCCCCTGGCTGCCAAGCAGAGACCCTGGAATGAATCCCCCGGAGACAGTGGGCTTTCACGGGCATGGCCTGTGCCTCAGACCCCCAAGGTCCACGTTGAGCCGGGTGGGCCGTGGGAGGCTTTGCTTTGTGGCCGTGCCTCGGGGCAGCTGGGGTCAAGCCTGGGCTCGGGGGCCAGCAGCAGTGCACAGAGTCCTATCTCGCCGGGAATTCGCCTAGGTCGCTTTGAAGTTGCCGCCCCCGCCCCCTTTCCCAGCATGCCTTGGCTTCCGAAACGCTCTGGGTTTTCCCGCCTTTTCGCAGTCCACACAGACCTTGTCCTCAATGGCCTCTGAGGGCTCCTCCGAGGCAATCCCGGACACTGGATCCTCTCTCCAGTGCCTCCACCCACATCTCTCGCTTTCCTTGCCTCCCTTTCCCACACCCCTCCCCGATTCCTCCGTGCCCCCCTGGCATCCTTTCCCTACAGCAGGCCCAGGCCACTGCCCTGGCTACCCCCACCCCCACCCGCGCCTACACTCCCAGGGCTTTGAGTTGCCAGAAACTCAAGTCTACTGCCTGAGGCGTGATGGGCCAGTGTCTCCAATGGCAGCTCACGCCAGTGGGGGCTATATAGGGTGGAACCTGTTGTCTGCACCTCCCCGGCCCATCCCCCACTCCAAGTGCCCTGGAGAGACCCGGGAAAGGGACAGCGTACCCGCTACTGCTAGGAAGGGAGCTGCACTGAGCCAAGGAAGGATGCATGCACCTTCTGGACAGAACGAAGCCCTGACCTCTGCCACCTCGGGACAGGCAATGAGTGTGTGCTTTCTGAAAGGAGCGGACGGCAGAGAGGAGAAGGAGGAGGAAATCAGGAGGAAGGAGCAGACAAAGAAGGAAGCATGCTGCCTGAGGCAAGGCAGGTGATGGACAAGGAGAGGCACTTCTCTTTTCGCTCTGAACAGGTCCCAGTGAATTGAAAAAGACCAAGGCACCCCAAGACCACACCCACAGCCATCTTGAGCAATGTATTCTTTGGCCACCCAGGTCTCTAAAGCCAAACACGGGGGTTGACATGAGAACAGTCAGGGGGTTGGATGTACTTCGAAACCACTGGATCTACGAATTCAAAAACGGTTTTGCTAGTAAAGAACGTCTGCAAGTCTGCGGGTGAAAATTGGATGATGGTGGAAGGGTGAGCTCACTCATGACACTGTGAGGATGAGAGACATACTCGGAGACGATTGGCCTTTGCAGCTAGAGCGGGCATGTGTGTTCACATGGAGTGTGGTCATGTGAAAGCGGTTGTGTGGGTAGGTCCCTACTGCTGGCTCCGAGGAGCTGACCTCGGGAAACCCGCCCAGAGCCGGCACCCCGAAACCGAGGGAAGCGTGTCCCTGACAGAGTATTTTAGAGATCCCTGCAGGGTTGGCCCCTGGATTGAAGCTGAGTCCCAGACGGGGGCTCCACCCTCCCTTCCCTGACCCCCCTCTGCCTCCCTCCGTCCCCAGCTCTCCCTGCCTCCCTTCCCTCTCTCCCTCCCTCCCACCCTCCCTACCTCTCCCACTCAGACTTCCCCAAATCCCTCCCTTCACTCCCACTCTCTCCCTTAACCCCACCCTCTCCCTCCACACACCCTCTCCTTCCACCCGCTTGCACCCTCCCACCTTGCGTCTCCCAGCCTTCCACCTTCCCAATGCACTATCTCCCGCTCCCCTTCCCTCTGCGGCCCCTGGCATAGGGAAGGAGTTCTGCGTGAACTGCTGGAAAACGCAGGACCAGAAGACAGAAGAGCCAGACCGAAAGAACCTGCGCGGGGCACAAGTTTTCTTTATTGCCTCTGTGGCCTGTCCTCCCTTAGCCATCCTCTTGGTCACTGGTATCCTGGGATTGCTTGAGGATTCAGGTGGGGTGTACCTCTTGGGCGGGGTGCGGGGAGCATATGGTTCGGCTCTCGTGTTTGTCCCAAAAGTCCCTGGTAGACATCCCGCCTGGATACTCTCTGGACCCACCCACAACCAGCCCCCTCCCTGAGCTCTGTGGCTCTGCATCCCAGGCAAAGAGACCTGAAAGGGGCTCGGGGAGAAGGTGCATCTTCCTTCCTGTCCCTCTAAGGCCGAGGGCCCGGGGAGCCTGGCAGCATGTCCAGGAGGGCCTGGTAATCATCCTCACTGAGGGGTGCTTCCAGGATTGCCTCAACTCCTTCCTCCTCCGCAGCGGACCCCTGTGAAACCCAGGGCGTGTCCTGAATGGCCGTGGCAGCCATGATTTCCTCTAGGAGGCTGGGGGACACGGGGAGGGCTGGATGGTCCCCTGCGGTGACAGGAGAGGACCCCGGGGAAGGACTGGGCGAGCCTGGGATGCATGTGGCAGCCAGGAGCTCGTCTTGGAGGCTGGGTGAGCCTGGGAGGGCGACGTGTGCCCGTGCATCTGCAGAGGGGCCCAGGGAAGGCCCCATCGTGTCCGGGATGCCCGAGGCGGCCATGAGCTCTTCTAGGAAGCTGGGTGGGCCTGAGAGGGCTGGATGCTCTCCTGCATCTGCAGCGGCCCCGGGGTAAGTCGCCTGTGCCTCCAGGATGCCCGAGGTTTCCAAGAGGTCGTCTAAAGAGCTGGGTGCGCCTGGCAGGGCAGGGTGCCCTCCTGCATCTGCAGCGGCTCCCGGGGAAGGCGCCTGAATGTCGGGGATACCCATGGGCGCCCAGAGCTCGTCTAGGAAGCCTGGTGCGCCTGGGAGGGCAGGGTGCGTTCCTGCATCCGCAGCGGCCCCCGCAGAAGGCTCCTGCGTGTCCGGGCTGCCTGTGGCCGCCCAGAGCTCATCTGAGAAGCTGGGCGCGCCTGGAATGGCAGGGTGCGCTCCTGCATCTGAGGCGGCCCTCAGCGAAGGCGCCTGCGTGTCCGGGACGCCCGTGGCCGGCAAGAGCTCATGTAGGAGGCTTGTCGAGCTTGGAAGGCTGGGCGCATGGGGCTGTGGCTCTAGCGGTGGAGGGGCCGTGGCTTCACCGTAGGATGACTCGGGCCACCGTGAGGTGTGTGGCTCAGGCTGTACAGGTGGCAGGATGGCCCTTGACCCAGGCTGCCATGGGGCCGTGACAGCACGAGAGGATGCGGCCCAGGGAACTGCTCTCTCGGGAGGAGGTGCAGGCTTCCCACTTGGCCTGAGAGCCACCGGGCTGGGCTGGACCATGAAGATCATCAAGGGCTGGCCCACACAGACCCCAGAGGCCGTCCCGGGCACCCAGAAGGTGGGGCCGCCCAAAGGAGCGGCTTCAGCCGAGGGCGGCATGCCCTCCTGTGGATGAGAGGGGCGAAGGGGAGGAGAGGTGCTCTGGACAGCGGGCGGTGCCCTTGGGGCCTCTGGAGCAGGAGTAGTTGTGGCCGATGCGCCTCCTGGGCCTTGGGCCCGGCCGTTGCCAGGCCCCTCTCTGCTCCGCTGGGGGTGACGAGCTCTTCGGTTTTGAAACCATATCTAGGGAAGCAAAACGCAGAAAGGCACATCAAAAGTCGTGACCGTCCACATCAACCCGCTGGCGCATCCACGGCGCCCGTTGGAAACCACGCCTGACCGCCCATCTTCTGATCCGGCAGTCCCAGGGCGACTTCTGCAGGGCCATTTTCTGCAGATGAAACCTTGGCCCTGGGAAGTGAGGGGTGCCTGCACGGCCACGAGTGGGCCCAAGCCAACCACTCAGCACACCCACCCTCGGCCCCCTCCTCCCAAGCCCAGCCCGAGCCCCAGCCCAAGCCTACGTGGATCCAGCTCCAATCGCTTGGCAGAGCTCAACGCTCCTTTCTCCTGGATCACGTCCTGAGCCCTTGCGCCGGCTGGAGAACTTACCTGGATTCGAGGTTCTGGGATTCCCGTCTGACGAGCCAGTTCTTCCCTGGCGGCAATCCCTGGAAAGCGATCCCTCGTGAAGGCTTGCACAAGGATCCTTGTTTGAGAAGAAGAGATGACTGTCCTCTTTCTCCTGACCTCTCTGGTCGAGTCTTCTGCCAAAGAAAGGACACGGCGAGAGGAGAGGACTTTAAGGCCCATGGAATGTTCCCAGCAAGACACCCTAGACGGCGAGGAGGGAATGCAGAGTCCCACACACCTGAATCACTTCAGGTGGCTCTGCAGCCGGGGCAGGCTTCTAAGGAATACACCCACAGATGGAGGGTGTGCCTGGACCCATCATGGATGCACGCATGCACACACGCACACTGCACACACATGCATGTGCCTGTGTGTCTCTTTCCTGTTCCGGTCTTTCCGCAGAGTGCCCTGAAGCATGCTCCTCGGGCCAAGGTTGCCTGGGCAGCCGGAGGGGAAAGTTCCGGATGGGGGCTGTGGAGGGGGTGCACAGGGGGAACAGCGCTGCCCGTCCACCTCGACTGGGGGCTTGGTGCCCCTACCTGGGTCACTGAAGGGGGAAGCACCTAGATGGCCCTGTGCCCTCCCTCCTTGGTGTTTCTGGGCCTCCGGTGGTCATCCACCAGCAGAGAGAATTCTCTGTCAAGAGAGGGAGTGGGAGGGACTCCCTCAGTGGGACTTGCCTTTGCAGAACGCTGGGTAAATTACCTTGGGAGGAAGACTGAGGTCGAGAAGGTGCGGATGGTGGTGTGGGCGTGGGCCGTGGCGCCCCTTCCCCGTCTTGTTGCACATTTGCAGAAGGCGATCGGCTCTGCTTTAACCGTCTTCTTCGTTGGTTTTGAAACCAGACCTAGGGGCAAACGGTGAGAATTGGTTCTCAAGAGAAAGGCCGCCGCATGCTTTCCGCTGACGTGGATCGATCGGCACGGAGAGCCTGAGAGGGAGAACGGGTAGAGAGAGGGTCGCCTACCTGAACTCTGCTTTCGGCTATGCCAAGCTCTCGGGCCAGGCGTTCTCTGGTGGCTATGCCAGGGTAGGGGTTGTGTTGAAAGAGCGCTTGCAGGGCGTCCTTCTGGCTCACCTTCAGAACGAGCCTCCTCCTTCGAGATCCTGTGGCGATGGGGCCTGCGGAAGAGAAGAAAGGGAAGAGTGTCAGAGGACGTGGGGGTGGGGAGGAGTCCACAGAGGTGCCGAAGCATGCTGCCCGCCCAGGGCAGGTGCCCGTGTGCCTGAGCAAAGCCGCGAGCCTGGGCACGGGTCTGCATTTGGAAGTCACTTGGCTACACCCCGAGAGCCCTGCTGAGAGGCAAGGGCGGGGGAGAAGGCCCCTAACCTCCATGCAAGCCGGAATCCTAGAAACCCGAGCAAGCTGAAAGGAGACCAAACCCACCCCTCAACAAAGCCGGCAAGAATTCCCACCCGCCAAAGGCCACAACACTCTCCCGCCCTGTGTGCAGAGACACTTTTCCCCCTGTCTGGGCAGATGCCTGGGAAACGTCTCGATGGGGCTTCTCGCAGATTTCCCTCCGACACGATGCCCACGGGAGGGACCCTGGCTTCTCGGAGCTCACACGAGCCCGGGCCATATTTGCCATCACTCGGGGAAAAGGGAAGGGAAGGGAAGGGAAGGAAGCCGACGCGAAGCCCACCAGTCAATGCCTGATGGAAGACAGAAGGCAATAGGCCACTGTGGAGAGAAAGCCAGTGAGGTGGCAGAGCCGCAGGGCTGTCCGACTTCCACTTCCACAGGAAGATGAGGAAAAAGGGCCCCATCCCAGGCGCCCTCCCCGCCCGGGCCGTCAAACCAACACAATCATCACAGAAAAGAGAAAGGAGAAGCCACGGGTGTGCCAAAGGTGCAAGACGACCAAACCGTGCCTCTTTGGGCACACCTGATGCCTGGAAACCCGGGGCCCAGTGGGTCGGTCCCTGCCATTCTCGGTGGTCAGTCGACACGTTTGCCGGGAGCCCTTGGCAGGGCGATGCACAAAGCCCGGAGACGTCATCCAACCCCGGAGAGCGAGGGCAGACATACCTGTGGAAGTGCTGGAGGAGCCGGACGAAGCCATTCTGGGAGAGCCCCAAGGATGCTGCAGACTGCTGTCTCAGTCGGCCAGGACCCAGCAGCTCAGGACTTCTGATAGTGTGAGACGGCTCCGCCCCTATTGACGTCAATACTGGTGGGTGCTGAGTCAGAGGGTCCGCCCCTGGCTGCCAAGCAGAGACCCTGGAATGAATCTCCCGGAGACAGTGGGCTTTCACGGGCATGGCCTGTGCCTCAGACCCCCAAGGTCCACGTTGAGCCGGGTGGGCCGTGGGAGGCTTTGCTTTGTGGCCGTGCCTCGGGGCAGCTGGGGTCAAGCCTGGGCTCGGGGGCCAGCAGCAGTGCACAGAGTCCTATCTCGCCGGGAATTCGCCTAGGTCGCTTTGAAGTTGCCGCCCCCGCCCCCTTTCCCAGCATGCCTTGGCTTCCGAAACGCTCTGGGTTTTCCCGCCTTTTCGCAGTCCACACAGACCTTGTCCTCAATGGCCTCTGAGGGCTCCTCCGAGGCAATCCCGGACACTGGATCCTCTCTCCAGTGCCTCCACCCACATCTCTCGCTTTCCTTGCCTCCCTTTCCCACACCCCTCCCCGATTCCTCCGTGCCCCCCTGGCAACCTTTCCCTACAGCAGGCCCAGGCCACTGCCCTGGCCACCCCCACCCCCACCCGCGCCTACACTCCCAGGGCTTTGAGTTGCCAGAAACTCAAGTCTACTGCCTGAGGCGTGATGGGCCAGTGTCTCCAATGGCAGCTCACGCCAGTGGGGGCTATATAGGGTGGAACCTGTTGTCTGCACCTCCCCGGCCCATCCCCCACTCCAAGTGCTCTGGAGAGACCCGGGAAAGGGACAGCGTACCCGCTACTGCTAGGAAGGGAGCTGCACTGAGCCAAGGAAGGATGCATGCACCTTCTGGACAGAACGAAGCCCTGACCTCTGCCACCTCGGGACAGGCAATGAGTGTGTGCTTTCTGAAAGGAGCGGACGGCAGAGAGGAGAAGGAGGAGGAAATCAGGAGGAAGGAGCAGACAAAGAAGGAAGCATGCTGCCTGAGGCAAGGCAGGTCATGGACAAGGAGAGGCACTTCTCCTTTCGCTCTGAACAGGTCCCAGTGAATTGAAAAAGACCAAGGCACCCCAAGACCACACCCACAGCCATCTTGAGCAATGTATTCTTTGGCCACCCAGGTCTCTAAAGCCAAACACGGGGGTTGACATGAGAACAGTCAGGGGGTTGGATGTACTTCGAAACCACTGGATCTACGAATTCAAAAACGGTTTTGCTAGTAAAGAACGTCTGCAAGTCTGCGGGTGAAAGTTGGATGATGGTGGAAGGGTGAGCTCACTCACGACACTGTGAGGATGAGAGACATACTCGGAGACGATTGGCCTTTGCAGCTAGAGCGGGCATGTGTGTTCACATGGAGTGTGGTCATGTGAAAGCGGTTGTGTGGGTAGGTTCCTACTGCTGGCTCCGAGGAGCTGACCTCGGGAAACCCGCCCAGAGCCGGCACCCCGAAACCGAGGGAAGCGTGTCCCTGACGGAGTATTTTAGAGATCCTTGCAGGTTCGGCCCCTGGATTGAAGCTGAGTCCCAGACGGGGGCTCCACCCTCCCTTCCCTGACCCCCCTCTGCCTCCCTCCGTCCCCAGCTCTCCCTGCCTCCCTTCCCTCTCTCCCTCCCTCCCTCCCTCTCCCACTCAGCCTTTCCCAAATCCCTCCCTTCACTCCCACTCTCTCCCTTCACCCCACCTACTCCGTCCACACACCCTCTACTTCCACCCGCTTGCACCCTCCCACCTTGCGTCTCCCAGCCTTCCACCTTCCCAATGCTCTGTCTCCCGTTCCCCTTCCCACTGCGGCCCCTGGCATAGGGAAGGAGTTCTGTGTGGACTGCTGGAAAACGCAGGACCAGAAGACAGAAGTACCAGACCAAAAGAACCTGTATAGGGCACAAGTTTTCTTTATTGCCTCTGTGGCATGACCTCCCTTAGCCTTCCTCTTGGTCACTGGGTTCCTGAGATTCCTTGAGGCTTCAGATGGGGTGTACCTCTTGGGCGGGGTCCGGGGAGCATATGGTTCAACTCCCGTGTTTGTCCCAAATGTCCTTGGTAGACATCCCGCCTGGATACTCTCTGGACCCACCCACAACCAGCCCCCTCCCTGAGCTCTGTGGCTCTGCATCCCAGGCAAAGAGACCTGAAAGGGGCTCGTGAACAAGGTGCATCTTCCTTCCTCTCCCTCTAAGGCCGAGGCCCCGGGAAGCCTGGCAGCATGTCCAGGAGGGCCTGGTAATCATCTTCACTGAGGGGTGCTTCCAGGATTGCCTCAACTCCTTCCTTCTCCACAGCGGACCCCTGTGAAACCCAGGGCGTGTCCTTAATGGCCGTGGCAGCCATGATTTCCTCTCGGAGGCTGTGGGACACGGGGAGGGCTGGATGGTCCCCTGCGATGATAGGAGAGGACCACGGGGAGGAACTCGGCAAACCTGGGATGCATGTAGCAGCCAGGAGCTCGTCTTGGAGGCTGGGTGAGCCTGGGAGGGCGACGTGTGCCCGTGCATCTGCAGAGCGGCCCAGGGAAGGCCCCATCGTGTCCGGGATGCCCGAGGCGGCCATGAGCTCTTCTAGGAAGCATGGTGGGCCTGGGAGGGCTGGATGATCTCCTGCATCTGTAGCCTCCCCGGGAGAAGTCGCCTGTGTCCCCAGGATGCCCGAGGTTTCCAAGAGGTCGTCTAAAAAGCTGGGTGCGCCTGTCAGGGCAGCGTGCCCTCCTGCATCTGCAGCGGCCCCCGGGGAAGGCGCCTGAATGTCGGTGATACCCATGGGCGCCCAGCGCTTGTCTAGGAAGCTGGGTGATCCTGGGAAGGCAGGGTGCATTCCTGCATCCGCATCGGCCCCTGCAGAAAGCGCCTGTGTGTCCGGGCTGCCTGTGGCCGCCCAGAGCTCATCTGATAAGCTGGGTGCCACTGACATGGCAGTGTGCGCTCCTGCATCTCAGTTGGCCCCCAGCCAATGCGCCTGCCTCTCCGGGACGCCCGTGGTCACCAAGAGCTCATGTAGGAAGCTTGTCGAGCTTGGATGGCAGGGCGCATGGGGCTGAGGCTCTCGCGAATTGTCGTGCGTTTACCATAGGATGACTCAAGCCACCGAGAGATGTGTGTAGCTCAGGCTGTACTGTTGTCAGGATGGAACTTGACCCTCTTTTCCAAGAGGCCGTGATAGAAGGGGAGGATTTGGCCCAGGGAACTGGTACCTGGGGTTAAGTGCTGGCTGTCCACTTGGCCGGAGAGCCACCGGGCTGTGCTGGACCTTGAAGATCATCAAGGTCTAGCCCACACAGCCCCCAGAGGCAGTCCCGGGCATCCAGGCGGTGGGGGCACCCAAAGGAATGGCTACAACCGAGGGTGGTATGCCCTCTTGTGGCTGAGAGTGTGGAAGGATAAGAGAGGTGCTCTGGACAGGGGGCGGGGCCTTTCGGTCCTTGGAGCAGGAGTAGTTATGGCTGATGCACAGCCTGGACCTTGGGCTGGGCAATTGCCAGGCCCCACTGTGCTCTGCTGTGGGTGATGAGCTCTTTGGTTTTCAAACTTCTGATAGTGTGTGGAGGTTCCGCCCCTATTGACGTCAATATTGGTGGGTGCTGTGTCAGAGGTGACGCCCGTGGGTCCCAAGCAGAGTCCCTGGAAAGAATCCCGCAGAGACAGTGGGCTTTCTCGGGCATGGCCAGTGCCCCAGAACCCCAAGGTCCAGGTGGAGCTGCCTGCGCCGTTTGAGGCGCCTAAAACTGTCAGGAAGCTTTTAGGCTGATACCCAGAAGCACTCTGGGTGCGATCCCACATACCCTGCTTGTAGGCCCAAGGTGCCTATTTCTCTCTGTGCCCTACTTAAACCATGTGGCCAAGGAACAACTTCAACATCTACCCAACTGCTCTTCCTTTACATCTGACTGAGATCTCAGTGCTGTACTCTAGACCTAGGAAGTTTGGAGATAACCGGGCCCATCCTCCTCTCTAAATAGTCCAGTGGGCGAGTTTGAACTGAAAGACAAAACCACAGGTAAGCCCAGGAGTGTGCTGAGTGATGTCTGAAACACTCCCTCAGCTTGCTCCTTGATGGATAGCAACGCTGTGAGTTTGGAAAGCCTTTACAAGCTCAGAAAGTGTAAGAGAGATGCAGGCCGCCGACCTGGTAATATCCCTGCTTTGAGCAGATCTCAGGCTCTCTCAGTGTCAAAGCAAACTCCTCTCTGCTAAATACAGTTTTGTAAACGTTAGCCGGTAGCCTGCCTCTAATTCTTCGAAGGAAGCTCAATTATCCCACTTCCTGTGAAATCTGCTTCTCAGGCTGAGTGTAAATCAGTTGGAGAGGTCTTTGCTCAGGGCCAGTTTCTGCTGTGCCTGTGGCTGAGGGAAGGGCACCAAACTCAGAGGGAAAGGCCAAACACACTCCACATGTCTTTGCTCTTCTTGTGAGCTCAGTTCAGTTCAGTCCAGTTCAGTCGCTCAGTCGTGTACGACTCTCCGCGACCCCATGAATCACAGCATGCCAGGCCTCCCTGTCTATCACCAACTTCCAGAGTTCACTCAAACTCATGTCCACAGAGTCGGTGATGCCATCCAGCCATCTCATTCTCCGTCATCCCCTTCTTCTCACCCCCCCAAACTTTCCCAGCATCAGAGTTTTTTCCAGTGAGTCAACTCGTCGCCTGAGCTCAGTTCAGTTCAGTTCAGTTCAGTCGTTCAGTCGTGTCCGACTCTCTGCGACTCCATGAATCACAGCACGCCAGGCCTCCCTGTCCATCACCAACTCCCGGAGTTCACTCAAACTCATGTCCACAGAGTCGGTGATGCTATCCAGCCATCTCATTCTCGGCCGTCCCCCTCTCCTCCCGCCCCCAACCTTTCCTAGCATCAGAGTCTTTTCCAGTGAGTCAATTAAGTGATGTTTAATTAATATTTCTCCTTTATGTTTAATATTAGGAATATAAAAATGGTGACATTAACACTTGGCCTGAGCTACAGGGGGCTAAACCTCTAAGAGGCTTATTGTCTGATACGCAGAAACACTCTGGTTGGGATCCTGCATACACTGACTGTAAATCCCATGGTGCCTGTTTCTCTCTGTGCGTTGCTTAAACAGTGCGATGAAGCAACAACTTCACCATCTACCCAACTGCTCTTCCTTTACATCTGACAGAGTTCTCAGTTTTCTAATCTAGACCTAGGAAGTTTGGAGACAACCGGGCCCATCTTCCTCGCCAAGTAATCCTGGAGCCTTGTTTGGATTGTAAGGCAAAACCATAGGTAAGCCCAGGAAGGTGCTGAGTCATGTCTGACACTCTCCCCCAACCTGTTCCTTCATGGGTAGCAACGCTGTGAGCTAGGAAAGCCTTTGCAAGCTCAGAAAGTGTAAGAGATGCAGACCATGGACCTGGAAATAGCGGTGCTTTGAGCAGATCTCAGAGTCTCCCAGTGTCAAAGCGTACTCCTCTCTGCCAAATAGAACTTTGCAAAGGCAGGGAGGTAGGCTGCCTCTACTTCCGCAAAGGAGGCTCACTTATCCCACATCCTCCAAAATCTGCTTCTCAGCCTGAGTGAAAAGCAGTTGGAGAGGTCTTTCCTCAGTGGCAGTTTCTCCTTTGCCTGGGGCTGAGGGAAGGACACCACACTCAAAGGGAAAGGCCAAACACACTCTACATGTCTTTGCTCTCCTTGAGAGCTGCAAGGAGGCTAAAACTGATAAGAAGCTTCCCAGCTGATACGCCCAAGCAATCTGAGTGTGATGCTGCATACACTGCCTGTAGGCCTATGGTGCCTTGTTCTCTCCGTGCGTTGCTTAAACAGTACGGCCAAGCAGCAACTTCACCATCTATCCAACTGCTATTCCCTTACAGCCGAAAGTATTCTCAGTGCTCAGTTTGGAGAAAACTGGTCCCATCCTCCTCTCCAAGTAGTCCTGGGGCCTAGTCTGAATTGAAAGGCAAAACCACTCGTAAGCCCAGGAAGGTGCTGAGTCATGTCTGACACCCTGCCTCAGCCAGCTTATTCATGGGTAGAAATGCTGTGAGCTCGGAAAGCCTTTGCAAGCTCAGAAAGGGTAAGAGAGTTGCAGGCCCAGGACCTGGAAATATTGGTGCTTTGAGCAGATCTCAGAGTCTCACAGTGTCAAAGCCAACTCTTCTCTGCCAAATAGAGCTTTGCAAACGCAGGTCGGTTGGGTGCTTGTACATCTGCGAAGGATGCTCTCTATCCCGCTTCCTGCGAAATCTGTTTCTCGGCCTGAGTTGCAGATCTCAAGAGGAGCAAAGACATGTGGGGTGTGTTTGGCCTTTCCCTGTGAGTGTGGTGTCCTTACCGCAGCTCCAGGCAGAGGTGAAACTGTGCCATAGGAAAGACCTCTCCAACTTCTGAAGTCTCCAACTCAGCTAAGAATGTCTTTTCAAGCTCAGACGGAGCAGGGGTGGTGCAGACCCCAAACCCAGAATTTTCGGTGCTTGGAGCAGAACACAGAGTCTCTCAGTGTGAAAGCGGACTCCTTTCTGCCAAACACAGTTTTGCAAACGCAAGCCGGTAGGCTGCCCCTACATCCCCTTAGGAAGCTCACTTAACCTGCTTCCTGCAAAATCTGCTTCTCAGCCTGAGTGAAAAGCAGTTGGGGAGGTCTTTCCTCAAGGGCAGTTTCTCCTTTGCCTGCGGCTGAGGGAAGGGCACCACACTCACAGGGAAAGGCGAAACACACCCCACATGTCTCTGCCATTCTTGAGAGCTGCAGGGAGCCTAAAACTGTCAGGAAGATTTTCGGCTGATATGCAGAGACACTCTGGGTGTGATCCTGCATAACATGCATGAAGGCCCATGGTCCCTATGTCTCACTGTAAACTACCTAAAGAGTGTAGCCAAGGATCAACTTCATCATCTACCCAACTGCTTTACATCTGACAGAATTCTCAGTGGTGTACTCTAGACCTAGGAAGTTTGGAGACAACCGGGCCCATTCTCCATTCTAAGTAGTCCAAGGGGCTAGTTTGAATTTAAAGACAAAACCACAGGTAAGCCTAGAAGTGTGCTGAGTCATGTCTGACACACTCCCTCAGCCTGCTCCTTCATGGATAGCAACGCTGTAAGTTAGGAAAGCCTTTAAAGGCTCAGAAAGTGTAAGAGAGGTTCAGGCTCCCGACCTGGCAATATCCCTGCTTTGAGTAGATCTCAGGCTATCCCAGGGTCAAAGCGATCTTCTCTCTGCTAAATACAGTTTGCAAACGCAAGCAGGTAGTCTGCCTCTACTTCCTCGAAGGAAGGTCACTTATCCCGCTTCCTGGGAAATCTGCTTCTCAGGCTGAGTGTAAAGCAGTTGGAGAGGTCTTTCCTCAGGGCCATTTTCTGCTGTGCCTGGGGCTGAGGGAAGGGCACCACACTCACAGGGAAAGGCCAAACACACTCCACATGTCTCTGCCCTTCTTGAGAGTTACAGGGTGCCTAAAACTGTCAGGAAGCTTCTTGTCTGATATGCAGAAGCACTCTGGTTGGGATCCTGTACCATGCAGCCTGTTTCTGTCTGTGCGTTACTTAAACAGTGCGATCAAGCAACAACGTCACCATCTACCCAACTTCTCCTCCCTTACATCTGACAGAGTTCTCAGTACTCTAATCTAGACCTGGGAAGTTTGGAGACGACCGGGCCCATACTCCTCTCCAAGTAGTTTTGGAGCCTAGTTTGGATTGTAAGGCAAAACCACAAGTAAGCCCAGGACGGTCCTGAGTCGTTTCTGACACACTCAATCAGCCTGTTCTTTCATGGGTAGCAACACTATGAGCTAGGAAATACTTTGCAATCTCAGAAAGTTTAAGAGAGATGAGGGCCCCAGACCCAGAAAAATCGGTGCTTTGAGCAGATCTCAGATTCTTCTAGTGTCAAAGTGTACTCCTCTATGCCAAATACTGCTTTGCAAACGCAGAGAGTTAAGCTGCCTCAACTTCCGCGAAGGAGGCTCATTTATCCCGCATCCTGAGAAATCTGCTTCTCAGACTGAGTGAAAAGCGGTTGGAGAAGTCTTTCCTCAGGGGAAGTTTCTCCTGTGCCTGGGGCTAAGAGAAGGGCACCACACTCACAGGGAAAGGCCAAACACACCCCACATGTCTCTGCTCTCCTTGAGAGCTGCAGGGAGCCTAAAACTTTCAGACTTTTTCGCTGATACACAGAAGCACTCTGGGTGGGATCACACATACCTGCCTGTAGGTCCATTGTGCGTATTTCTCTCTGTGCGCTACTTAAAAAGTGCGGCCAAGGAACAACTTCACCATCTACCCAACTGCTCTTCCTTTACATCTGACAGAGTTCTCAGTGCTGTACTCTAGACCTAGGAAGTTTGGAGACAACCAGGGCCACCCTTCTCTCTAAGTTACCCAGGGGGGCTAATTTGAACTGAAAGACAAAACCACAGGTAAGCCCAGGAGGGTGCTGAATCATGTCTGACACACTCCCTCAGCCTGCTCCTTCATGGATAGCAACGCTGTGAGTTAGGAAAGCCTTTACAAGCTCAGAAAGTATAAGAGAGATTCAGGCTCCCGAACTGGCAATATCCCTGCTTTGAGTAGATCTCAGGCTATCCCAGGGTCAAAGCGATCTCCTCTCTGCTAAATACAGTTTGTAAACGCAAGCCGGTAGGCTGCCTCTACTTCCTCGAAGGAAGGTCACTTATCCCGCTTCCTGCGAAATCTGCTTCTCAGACTGAGTGTAAAGAAGTTGCAGAGGTCTTTCCTAAGGGCCAGTTTATGCTGCTCCTCGGACTGAGGGAAGGGCACCACACTCACAGGGAAAGGCCAAATACACTCCACATGTCTCTTCCCTTCTTGAGAGTTACAGGGCGCCTAAAACTGTTAGGAAGCTTCTTGTCTGATATGCAGAAGCACTCTGGTTGGGATCCTGTCCCATGGTGCCTGTTTCGCTCTGTGCGTTACTTAAAGAGTAGATGAAGAAACAACTTCATCATTTACCCAACTTCTCTTCCCTTACATCTTAAAGAGTCCTCAGTACTCTAATCTAGACCTAGGAAGTTTGGAGACAACCGGGCACATCCTCCTCTCCAAGTAGTTTTGGAGCCTAGTTTGGATTGTAAGGCAAAACCACAAGTAAGCCCAGGACGATGCTGAGTCGTTTCTGACACACTCCATCAGCCTGTTCCTTCATGGGTAGCAACGCTGTCAGCTATGAAAGACTTTGCAAGCTCATAAAGTTTAAGAGAGATGCAGGCCCCAGACCCAGAAACATCGGTGCTTTGAGCAGATCTCAGAGTCTCTCAGTGTCAAAGTGTACTCCTCTACGCCAAATACTGCTTTGCAAACGCAAGGAGGTAGGCTGCCTCTACTTCTGCGAAGGAGGCTCACTTATCCCGCATCCTGCGAAATCTGCTTCTCAGTCTGAGTGAAAAGCGGTTGGAGAAGTCTTTCCTCAGTTTCTCCTGTGCCTGGGGCTGATGGAAGTGCACCACACTCAAAGGGAAAGGCCAAACAAACCCCACATGTCTCTGCTCTCCTTGAGAGCTGCAGGGAGCCTAAAACTGTCAGCAAGTTTTTCTGCTGATACACAGAAGCACTCTGGGTGGGATCACACATACCTGCCTGTAGGTCCATTGTGCGTATTTCTCTCTGTGCGCTACTTAAAAAGTGTGGCCAAGGAACAACTTCACCATCTACCCAACTGCTCTTCCTTTACATCTGACAGAGTTCTCAGTGCTGTACTCTAGACCTAGGAAGTTTGGAGACACCCGGGCCCATGCTCCACTCTAAGTAGTCCAGGAGGTTAGTTTGAACTGAAAGATAAAACCACAGGTAAGCCCAGGAGGGTGCTGAGTCATGTCTAACACACTCCCTCAGCCTGTTCCTTCATGGATAACAATGCTGTGAGTTAGGAAAGCCTTTACAAGCTCAGAAAGTGTAAGAAAGATGCTGGCCACTGGCCTGGTAATATCCGTGCTTTGAGCAGATCTCAGAGTCTCCCAGTGTCAAAGCATCCTCCTCTGCCAAATACAGCTTTGCAAACGCAGGCTGGTAGGCTGCCTCTATTTCCGCAAAGGAAGCTCACTTTTCCTGCTTCCTGCGAACTTTGCTTTTCAGCCTGAGTGAAAAGCAGTTGGAGAGATCTTTCCTCAAGGGCAGTTTCTCCTGTGCCTGCGGCCGAGGGAAGGACACCACACTCACAGGGAAAGGCCAAACACACCCCACATGTCTCTGCTCTCCTGAGAGATTCAAGGAGCCTAAAACTGTCAGGAAGTTTCTAGTCTGATACGCAGAAGCACTTGGGTGCGATCCCGCCTAACCTGATTGTAGGACCATGGTGGCTGCTTTTCTCTGTGCACTGCTTAAACCGTGTGGCCAAGCAACAATTTCACCATGTACCCAACTGCTCTTCCTTTACATCTGACAGAGTTCTCAGTGCTGTATTCTAGACTTAGGAACTTTGGAGACATCCGGGCCCACCCTCCTGTCTAAGTAGTCCAGGGGCTAGACCGAATGGAAAGAGAATACCACAGGTAAGTACAGGACGGTGCTGGGTCTTGTTTGACACACTCCCTCAACCTGCTCCTTAATGGGAAGCAACGCTGTGAGCTAGGAAAGCCTTTTCCATCTCGGAAAGTGTAAGAGTGATCCAGGCCCTGTACCCGGAAATATCGGTGCTATGAGAAAATCTCAAAGTATCCCAGTGACAAAGTGAACTCTTTTCTGCCAAATACAGCTTTGCAAACGCAGGTCGTTAGGGTGCTTGTACATCTGTGAAGGATGTTCTCTATCCCGCTTCCTGCAAACTGCTTCTCGGCCTGAGTTGCAGGTCTCAAGAGGAGCAAAGACATGTGGGGTGCCTTTCCCTGTGACTGTGGTGCCCTTCCTGCAGCTCCAGGCAGAGGAGAAACTGCCCCATAGGAAAGACCTCTCCAAATTCTGAGATCTCCAACTCAGCTAGGAATGTCTTTTCAAGCTCAGATGGTGCAGGGGAGATGCGGGCCCCAGACCCAGAATTATCGGTGCTTGGAGCAGAACACAGAGTCTCGCAGTATGAAATGGACTCCTCGCTGCCAAACACATTTTTCAAAATGCAAGCCGGTAGGATGCCTCTACTTCCCCGAAGGAAGCTCACTTAATCCTCTTCCTGTGAAATCTGCTTCTCAGCCTGAGTGAAAAGCAGTTGGGGAGGTCTTTCCTCAAGGGCAGTTTCTCCTTTGCCTGTGGCTGAGGGAAGGGCACCACACTCACAGGGAAAGGCCAAACACACCCCACATGTCTCTGCTCTTCTTGAGAGCTGCAGGGAGTCTAAAACGGTCATGAAGCTTTTCGGCTGATACGCAGAAGCACTCTGGGTGCGATCCCGCATACCCTGCCTGTAGGCCCATGGTGCCTATTTCTCTCTGTGTGCTACTTAAACAGTGCGATCAAGCAACAGCTTCACCATCTACCCAACTTCTCTTCCTTTACATCTGACAGAGTTCTCAGTGCTCTAATCTAGACCTAGGAAGTTTGGAGAAAAACGGGCCCATCCTCCTCGCCAAGTAGTCCTGGAGCCTAGTTTTGATTGTAAGGCAAAACACAGGTAAGACCAGGACGGTGTTGAGTCTTTTCTGACACACTCCATCAGCCTGTTCCTTCATGGGTAGCAACGCTGTGAGCTAGGAAAGACTTTGAAAGCTCAGAAAGTTTAAGAGAGATGCAGGCCCCAGACCCAGTAAAATCGGTGCTTTGAGCACATCTCAGATTCTCCCAGTGTCAAGCCGTACTACTCTTTGCCAAATACTGCTTTGCAAATGCAGGGAGGTAGGCTGCCTCTACTTCTGTGAAGGAGGCTCATTTATCCCGCATCCTGCGAAATCTGCTTCTAAGCCTGAATGAAAAGCGGTTGGAGAGGTCTTTCCTCAGGGGCAGTTTCTACTGTGCCTGGGGCTGATGGAAGGGCACCACACTAAAATGGAAAGGCCAAACATACTCCACATGTCTTTGCTCTCCTTGAGAGCTACAGGGAGTCTAAAACTCTCAGTAAGCTCTTGTCTGATACAAGGAAGCTCTCTTGGTGGAATCCTGCATGTAGGCCCATAGTGCCTGTTTCTCTCTGTGTGCTACTTAAACAGTGAGGCCAAGTAATAACTTCACCTTCTACCAAAATGCTCTTCCCTTACTTCCGACAGAATTCTCAGTGCTCTACTCTTGACCTAGCAAGTTTGGAGACAACAGGCCCATCCTCCTCTCCAAGTAGTCCTGCGACCTAGTTTGAATTGAAACGCAATACCGCAGGTAAGCCCAGTAAGGTGCTGAGTCATGTCTGACACATGTGTCAAAGCGTACTCTTCTGCCAAATACAGCTTTGCAAACTCAGGACAGTAGGCTGCCTGTACTTCCAAGAAGGAAGCTCATTTATCGCGCATCCTGGGAAATCTACTTCTCAGCCTGAGAGAAAAGGAGTTTGAGAGGTCTTTCCTCAGGGTCAGTTTCTCCTGTGCCTGGGGCTAATGGCAGGTCACCACACAAACAGGGATAAACCAAACACACTCCACATATCTTTGCCCTTCATCAGAGCTGCCGGGAGTCTAAAACTGTCAAGAAGCTTTTCAGCTGATACACAGCAGCACTCTGGGTGTGATGCTACATACCCAGCCTGTAGGCCCATGGTGCCTGTTTCTATCTATGCGTTGCTTAAAGAGTGTGGTGAAGCAACAACATCACCATCTACCCAGTTGTTTTTCCCTTATATCTGACAGATTTCTCAGTGCTCTAATCTAGACCTAGGACGTTTTGAGGCAACCGGGCATATCCTCCTCACCAAGTAGACCGGCAGCATAGATTGAATTGAAAGGCAATACTGCAGGTAAGCCCAGGAAGGTGCTGAGTCATGTCTGACACTCTCCCTCAGCCTGCTCCTTCATGGTAGCAACACTGTGAGCTAGGAAAGCATTTGCAAGCTAAGAAAGTGTAAAAGAGATGCAGACCATGGACCCGGAAATAACGGTGCTTTGAGCAGATCTCAGAGTCTCCCAGTGTCAAAGAGTACTCCTCTCTGTAAACTAGCACTTTGCAAAAGCAGGGAGGTAGTCTGTCTCTACTTCCGCAAAGGAGGCTCATTTATAGCGCATCCTAAGAAATCTTCTTCTCAGCCTGAGTGAAAAGCGGTTGGAGAGGTCTTTCCTCAGGGGCAGTTTCTCATTTTCCTGAGGCTGAGGGAAGGGCACCACACTAAAAGGGAAAGGCCAAACACACTCCCATCTCTTTGCTCTCCTTGAGAGCTGCAGGGAGCCTAAAACTGCTAGGAAGCTTCTCAGCTGATACGCAGAAACACTCTGGGTGTGATGCTGCATACACTGCCTGTAGGCCCATGATACCTGTTTCTCTCCGTGCGTTGCTTAAAGAGTGCGGCCAAGCAGCAACTTCACCATCTATCCAACTGTTATTCCCTTACATCCGACAGTGTTCTCAGTGCTCAGTTTGGAGACAACTGGACCCATGCCCCTATCCAAGTAGTCCTGGGGCCTAGTCTGAATTTAAAGGCAAACCACTCGTAAGCCCAGGAAGGTGCTGAGTCATGTCTCACACACTGCCTCAGCCAGCTCTTTCATGGGTAGCAAAGCTGTGAGCTAGGAAAGCCTTTGAAAGCTCAGCAAGTGTAACAGAGTTGCAGGCCCAAGACCTGGAAATATCGGTGCTTTGAGCAGATCTCAGAGTCTCCCAGTGTCAAAGCATATTCCTCTGCCAAATACAGCTTTGCAAACCCGGACCGGTAGGCTGTCTCTATTTCAGCGAATGAAGCTCACTTATCCCGCTTCCTGAGAAATCTGCTACTCAGTCTGAGTGAAAAGCAGTTGGAGAGGTCTTTCCTCAAGGGCAGTTTCTCCTGTGCCTGCGGCTGAGGGAAGGGCATCACACTTACATAGAAAGGCCAAACACACTCCACATGTCTCTGCTCTTCTTGAAAGCTGGAGGGAGCCTAAAACTGTCAGGAAGCTTTTCAGCTGATACGCAGAAGCACTCTGGGTGCAACCCCGCGTACCCTGCCTGTAGGCCCATTGTGCCTATTTCTCTCTGTGCACTACTTAAACAGTGCTGCCAAATAACAACTTCACCATCTACACAATTGCTCTTCCTTTACATCTGACACAGTTCTCAGTGCTATACTCTAGACCTAGAAAGTTTGGAGACAATCGGGCCCATCCTCCTCTCTAAGTAGTCCAGGGGACTAGTTTGAATTGAAAGACAAAACCACAGGTAATCCCTGGAGGGTGCTGAGTCATGTCTGACACACTCCCTTAGCCGGCTTCTTCATGGAAAGCAACGCTGTGAGTTAGGAAAGCTTTTACAAGTTCAGAAAGTGTCAGAGAGATGCAGGCCCCCGACCTGGTAATATCTCTGCTTTGAGCAGATCTCAGGGTCTCCCAGTGTCAAAGCGAACTCCTCTCTGCTAAATACAGTTTTCTAAATGCAAGCCGGTAGGCTGCCTCTACTTCCTGGAAGGAAGCTCACTTATCCTGCTACCTGGGAAATCTGCTTCTCAGGCTGACTGTTAAGCAGTTGGTGAGGTCTTTCCTCAGTGCCAGATTCTGCTGTGCCTGCGGCTGAGGGAAGGGCACCACACTCACAGGGAAAGGCCAAACACTCCACATGTCTCTGCTCTTCTTGAGAGCTACAGGACGCCTAAAACTGTCAGGAAGTTTCTTGTCTGATACGCAGAAGCACTTTGGTTTGGAACCTGCATACATTGCATGTAAGGCCCATGGTGCCTGTTTCTCTCTGTGCGTTGCTTAAACAGTGCAATCAAACAACAGCTTCACCATCTACCCAACTTCTCTCCCTTTACATCTGACAGAGTTCTCAGT
Source organism: Moschus berezovskii (assembly GCF_049115385.1). Lineage (NCBI taxonomy): Eukaryota > Metazoa > Chordata > Mammalia > Artiodactyla > Moschidae > Moschus > Moschus berezovskii. Next base: position 60,615,648 of record NC_142483.1, read on the forward strand.
GCTCTAATCTGGACCTAGGAAGTTTGGAGACAACTGGGCCCATTCTCCTCACCAAGTAGTCTTGGAGCCTAGTTTGGATTGTAAAGAAAATCACAGGTTAGCCCAGGAAGGTGTTGAGTCTTTTCTGACACACTCCATCAGCCTGTTCCTTCATGGGTAGCAAAGCTGTGAGCTAGGAAAGACTTTGCAAGCTCAGAAAGTTTAAGAGAGATGCAGGCCCAGGACCCAGAAAATCGGTACTTTGAGCAGATCTAAGAGTCTCCCAGTTCAAAGCGTACTCCTCTTTGCAAAATACTGCTTTGCAAACTCAGGGAGGTAGGCTGCCTCTACACCTGCGAACGAGGCTCACTTATCCTGGATCCTGCGAAATCTGCTTCTCAGCCTGAGTGAAAAGCAGTTGGAGAGGTCTTTCCTCAGGGGCAGTTTCTACTGTGCCGGGGGCTGAGGGAAGGGCACCACACTCAAAGGGAAAGGCCAAACACACTCCACATGTCTTTGCTCTCCTTGAGAGCTACAGAGAGCCTAAAACTCTCAGTAAGCTCTTGTCTGATATAAGGAATCTCTCTGGGTTGGATCCTGCCTGTAGGCCCATGGTGCCTGTTTCTCTCTGTGTGCTACTTAAACAGTGAGCCCAAGTAACAACTTCACCTTCTACCAAACTGCTCTTCCCATATATCTGACAGAATTCTCACTGCTCTACTCTTGACCTAGGAACTTTGGAGACAACAGGCCCATCCTCCTCTCCAAGTAGTCCTGCGGCCTAGTTTGAATTGAAATGCAATACCGCAGGTAAGCCCAGGAAGGTGTTGAGTCATGTCTGACACATTCCCTCAGCCAGCTCCTTCAAGGGTAGCAAAGCTGTAAGCTACCAAAGACTTGCAAGGTCAGTAAGTGTAGGACAAATGCAGGCCCCGGACCTGGAAAATTTCGGTCCTTTTAGCAGATCTGAGACTCTCCCAGTGTCAAAGTATACTCCCGCCAAATACAGCTTTGCAAACTCAGGACGGTAGGCTGCCTGTACTTCTGAGAAGGAAGCTCACTCATCGCGCATCCTGGAAAATCTGCTTCTCAGCCGGAGAGAAAAGGAGTTTGAGAGTTTTTTCCTAAGTGGCAGGTTCTCCTGTGCCTGGGGCTAACAGCAGGACACCACACAAAGAGGGATAGGCCAAACACACTCCACATTTCTTTGCCCTTCTTCAGAGCTGCAGGGAGCCTAAAACTGTCAAGAAGCTTCTCAGCTGATACACAGCAGCACTCTGGGTGTGATGCTGCATACCCTGCCTGTAGGCCCATGGTGCCTGTTTCTTTCTATGCGTTGGTGAAACATGTGGCAAAGCAACAACTTCACCATCTACCCAACTGCTTTTCCCTTACATCTGACAGAGTTCTCAGTGCTCCACTCTAGACCTAGGAAGTATGGAGACAACCGGGCACATCCTCCTCGCCTAGTATTCCTGCGGCCTAGATTGAATTGAAAGGTAATACCGCAGGTAAGCCCAGGAAGGTGCTGAGTCATGTCTGACACTCTCCCTCAGCCTTCTCCTTCATGGGTAGCAACGCTGTGAGCTAGGAAAGCTTTGCAAGCTCAGAAAATGTAAGAGAGATGCAGACCATGGACCCGGAAATAGCGGTGCTTTGAGCAGATCTCAAAGCTGTATTTGGCAGAGGAGTATGCTTTGACACTGGGAAACTCTGAGATCTGCTCAAAGCACCGATATTTCCAGGTCCTGGGCCTGCAACTCTCTTACCCTTTCTGAACTTGCAAAGGCTTTCCTAGCTCACAGCTTTGCAACCCATGAATGAGCTGGCTGAGGGAAAGTGTCAGACATGACTCAGCACATTCCTGGGCTTACAAGTGGTTTTGCCTTTAAATTCAGACTAGGCCCCAGGACTACTTGGAGAGGAGGATGGGTCCAGTTGTCTCCAAACTGAGCACTGAGAACACTGTCGGATGTAAGGGAATAGCAGTTGGATAGATGGTGAAATTGCTGCTTGGCCCCACTGATTAAGCAACGCTTGGAGAGAAACAGGCACCATGGACCTACAGGCAGGGTATGCAGAGTGCTTCTGTGTATCAGCTGAGAAGCTTCTTAGCAGTTTTAGGCTCCTGGCAGCTCTCAAGAAGAGCAAAGACATGTGGAGTGTGTTTGGCCTTTCCCTTTGAGTGTGGTGTCCTTCCCTCAGCCCCAGGCAAAGGAGAAACTGCCCCTGAGGAAAGACCTCTCCAACCGTTTTCACTCAGACTGAGAATCAGATTGTGCAGGATGCGGGATAAGTGAGCCTCATTTGCAGAAGTCGAGACAGCCTACCTCCCTACCTTTGCAACGTTCTATTTGGCAGAGGGGAGTATGCTTTGACACTGCGAGACTCTGAGATCTGCTCAAGCATCCGCTATTTCCACGTACAAGGTCTGCATCTCTCTTATACTTTCTGAGCTTGCAAAGTGTTTCCTAGCTCACAGCGTTGCTACCCATGAAGGAACAGGTTGATGGAGTGTGTCAGAAACGACTCAGCACCGTCCTGGGCTTACCTGTGGTTTGGCCTTACAATCCAAACTAGGCTCCAGGACTACTTGGCGAGGAGGATGGGCCCGGTTGTCTCCAAACTTCCTAGGTCTAGATGAGAGCACTGAGAACTCTGTCAGATGTAAAGGAAGAGCAGTTGGGTAGATGGTGAAGCTGTTGCTTCATCGCACTGTTTAAGCAACGCACAGAGAGAAACAGGCACCATGGGACTTACAGGCAGTGTATGCAGTATCCCAACCTGAGTTCTTCTGCGTATCAGACAAGAAGCTTCCTGACAGTTTAGGCACCCTGTAGCTCTCAAGAAAAGCAGAGACATATGGAGTGTGTTTGGCCTTTCCCTGTGAGTGTGGTGCCCTTCCCTCAGCCCCAGGCACAGCAGAAAATGGCCCTGAGGAAAGACCTCTCCAACTGCTTTACACTCAGCCTGAGAAGCAGATTTCCCAGGAAGCGGGATAAGTAACCTTCCTTCGAGGAAGTAGAGGCAGACTACCGGCTTGCGTTTGCAAACTGTATTTAGCAGAGAGGAGATCGCTTTGACCCTGGGATAGCCTGAGATCTAGTCAAACCAGGGATATTACCAGGTCCGGAGCCTGAACCTCTCTTACACTTTCTGAGCCTTTAAAGGCTTTCCTAACTCACAGCGTTGCTATCCATGAAGGAGCAGGCTGAGGTAGTGTGTCAGACATGACTCAGCACCCTCCTGGGCTTACCTGTGGTTTTGTCTTTATATTCAAAGTAGCCCCCTGGATTACTCAGAGAGGAGGATGGGCCCGGTTGTCTCCAAACTGAGCACTGAGAACACTGTTGTATGTAAGGAAATAACAGTTGGATAGATGGTGAAGTTGCTGCTTTTCTGCACTGTTTAAACAATTCACAGAGAGAAACAGGCACCATGGGCCTACAGGCAGGGTATGCAGCTTCACACCCAGAGTGCTTCTGCGTATCAGGCGAGAAGCTTCCTAGACGTTTTAGGCTCCCTGCAGCTCTCAAGAAGAGCAGAGACATGTGGGGTGTGTTTGGCCTTTCCCTGTGAGTGTGGGGCCCTTCCCTCGGCCGAAGGCACAGTAGAAACTGCCCTTGAGGAAAGATCTCTCCAACTGCTTTTCACTCAGGCTGAAAAGCAAAGTTCGCAGGCAGGAAGAGGGATAAGTGAGCTTCCTTCGCGGAAATAGAGGCAGCCTACCGGCCTGCATTTGCAAAGCTGTATTTGGCAGAGGAGTATGCTTTGACACTGGGAGACTCTGAGATCTGCTCAAAGCACCGATATTTCCAGGTCCATGGTCTGCATCTGTCTTAGACTTTCTGAACTTGCAAAGGCTTTCCTAGCTCACAGCGTTGCTACCCTTGAAGGAGCAGGCTGAGGGAGAGTGTCAGACGTGACTCAGCACCTTCCTGGGCTTACCTGCAGTATTGCCTTTCAACTCAATCTAGGCTGCAGGAAAACTTGGCGAGGAGGATGTGCCCGTTTGTCTCCAAACTTCCTAGGTCTAGAGTAGAGCACTGAGAACTCTGTCAGATGTAAGGGAAAAGCAGTTGGGTAGATGGTGAAGTTGTTGCTTGATCACACTGCTTAAGGAACGCACAGAGAGAAACAGGCACCATGGGACTTACAGGCAGTGTATGGAGGATCCCAACTAGCGTGCTTCTGCATATCAGACAAGAAGCTTCCTGACAGTTCTAGGCACCCTTTAGCTCTCAAGAAGAGCAGAGACATGTGGAGTTTGTTTGGCCTTTCCCTGTGAGTGTGGTACCCTTCCCTCAGCCCCAGGCACAGCAGAAACTGGCCCTGAGGAAAAGACCTCTCCAACTGCTTCACACTCAGCCTGAGAAGCAGATTTCGCAGGAAGCGGGATAAGTGACCTTCCTTCGAGGAAGTAGAGGCACCCTACTGGCTTGAGTTTAAAAAACTGTATTTAGCAGAGAGGAGTTTGCTTTGACACTGGGAGAGCCTGAGATCTGCTCAAAGCAGGGATATTACCAGGTCGGGGTCCTGCATGTCTCTTACACTTTCCGAGCTTGTAAAGGCTTTCCTAACTCACAGCATTGCTATCCATGAAGGAGCATGCTGAGGGAGTGTGTCAGACATGACTCAGCACCCTCCTGGGCTTACCTGTGGTTTTTGACTTTCAATACAAACTAGCCCCCTGGACTACTCAGAGAGGAGGATGGGCCTGGTTGTCTCCAAACTTCCTAGGTCTAGAGTACAGCACTGAGAACTCTGTCAGATGTAAAGGAAGAGCAGTTGGGTAGATGATGAATTTGTTCCTTTGCTGCTCTGTTTAAGTAGCGCACAGAGAGAAATAGGCACCATGGGCCTACAGGCAGGGTATGCAGCATCACACCCAGAGTGCTGCTGTGTATCAGCTGAGAAGCTTCTTGACAGTTTTAGGCTCCCTGCAACTCTGAAGAAGGGCAAAGAAATGTGGAGAGTGTTTGGCTTATCCCTGTTTGTGTGGTGACCTGCCGTTAGCCCCAGGCATAGGAGAAACTGGCCCTGAGGAAAGACCTCTCAAACTCCTTTTTTCTCAGGCTGAGAAGCAGATTTCCAAGGATGCGCAATAAGTGAGCTTCCTTCTCGGAAGTACAGGCAGCCTACCGGCTTGCGTTTGCAAAGCTGTATTTAGTAGAGGAGTACGCTTTGACACTGTGAGACTCTGAGATCTGCTAAAAGGACTGAAATGTTCCGGGTCCGGGTCCTGCATTTGTCCTACACTTTCTGACCTTGCAAGTCTTTGCTAGCTTACAGCGTTGCTACCCATGAAGGAGCTGGCTGATTGAACATGTCGGGCATGACTCAGCACTTTACTGGGCTTACCTGCGGTATTGCATTTAATTCAAACTAGGCCGCAGGACAGAGGAGGATGGGCCTGTTGTCTCCAAAGTTCCTAGGTCAAGAGTAGAGCACTGAGAACTCTGTCAGATGTAAGGGAAGAGCGGTTGGGGAGAAGGTGAAGTTATTACTTGGCCTCACTGTTTAAGTAGCACACAGAACGAAACAGGCACCATGGGCCTACAGGCAGTGTAGGCAGGATCCCACTCAGAGTGCTTCCGCGTATCAGCCAAGAGCTTACTGACAGTTTTAGGCTCGCTGTAGCTCTCAAGGAGAGCAAAGACATGTGGAGTGTGTTTGGCCTTTCCCTTTGAGTGTGGTGCCCTTCCCTCAGCCCCAGGCACATGAGAAACTGCCCCTGAGGAAAGACCTCTCCAACCCCTTTTCACTCAGGCTGAGAAGCAGATTTCACAGGATGTGGGATAAATGAGCCTCTTTCGCGAGTGTCGAGGCAGCCTACCTCCCTGCGTTTACAAAGGAGTATTTGGCAAAGAGGAGTACGTTTTGACACTGGGAGACTCTGAGATCTGCTCAAAGCACCGATTTTTCTGGGTCCAGGGCCTGCATGTTTCTTAAGCTTTCTGAGCTTGCAAAGTCTTTCCTAGCTCACAGCATTGCTACCCATGAAGGAACAGGCTGATGGAGTGTGTCAGAAATGACTCAGCACCGTCCTGGGCTTACCTGTGGTTTGGTCTTACAATCCAAACTAGGCTCCAGGACTACTTGGGGAGGAGGATGGGCCCCTTTATCTCCAAACTTCCTAGGTCTAGATGAGAGCACTGAGAACTATGTCAGATGTAAAGGAAGAGCAGTTGGGTAGATGGTGAAGCTGTTGCTTCATCGCACTGTTTAAGCAACGCACAGAGAGAAACAGGCACCATGGGACTTACAGGCAGTGTATGCAGTATCCCAACCTGAGTGCTTCTGCGTATCAGACAAGAAGCTTCCTGACAGTTTTAGGCGTCCTGTAGCTCTCAAGAAGAGCAGAGACATATGGAGTGTGTTTGGCCTTTCCCTGTGAGTGTGGTGCCCTTCCCTCAGCCCCAGGCACAGCAGAAACTGCCCCTGAAAAAAGATCTCTTCAACTGCTTTACACTCAGCCTGAGAAGCAGATTTCGCAGAATGCGGGATATGTGAACCTGCTTCGCGGATGAAAAGGCAGACTACAACCCCGCGTTTGCAAAGCTGTGTTTTTCAGAGAGGAGTTCGCATTGACACTGGGAGACTCTGATATATGATCAAAGCACCTATATTTCCGGGTCCAGCGCATGCATCTCTCTTACACTTTCTGAGCTTGCAAAGGCTTTCCTAGCTCACAGCATTGCTACCCATGAAGGAGCAGGCTTAGGGAGAGTGCCAGACATGACTTGGCATCTTCATGGGCTTACCTGCACATTGCCTTTCAATTCAAACTAGGCCGCAGGACTACTTGGAGATGAGGATGGGCCCGGTTGTCTCCAAAGTTCCTAGGTCTAGAGTAGAGCACCAATAACTCTGACAGATATAAAGGAAAAGCAGTATGGTAGAAGGTGAAGTTGCTGCTTGGCTGCACTATTTAAGCAGCGCACAGAGAGAAACAGGCACCATGGGCCTACATGCTGGGTATGCAGGATCACACCCCGATTTCTTCTTCGTATCAGATAAGAAGCTTCCTGACAGTTTTAGAATCCCTGAAGCTCTCGAGAAGAGCAAAGATATGTGGAGGGTGTTTGGCCTTTCCTTTGAGTGTTTTGCCCTTCCCTCAGCCCCGGGGACAGGAGAAACTGCCCCTGAGAAAAGACCTCTCCAGTTGTTTTCACTAAGGCTGAGAAGCAGATTTCGGAGGATGCGGGATAAGTGAACCTACTTCGCAGATGTAGAGGCAGCCTACAACCCCGCGTTTGCAAAGCTGTGTTTGGCAGAGACGAGTCCACATTGTCACCAGGAGCCGCTGAGATCTGCTCAAAGCACCGATATTTCGGGTACAGCACATGCTTCTCTCTTACCCTTCCTGAGCTTGAAAAAGCTTTCCTAGCTCACAGCGTTGCTACCCATGAAGGAGCAGGCTGAGGGAGTGTTTCAAACATGACTCAGCACGTTCCTGGGCTTACCTGCGGTATTGCTTTTCAATTCAAACTAGGCCGCACTTGGAGTGGAGGATGGGCCCGGTTTTCTCCAAAGTTCCTAGGTCTAGAGTAGAGCACTGAGCCCTCTGTCAGATATAAGGGAAGAGCGGTGGGGTACAAGGTGAAGTTATTGCTTGTTCACACTGTTTAAGCAGCGCACAGAGAGAAACAGGCACCATGGGCCTACAGGCAGGGTAGGAAGGATCGCATCCAGAGTGTTTCTGCATATTAGACAAGAAGCTTCCTGACAATTTTAGGGTCCCTGAAACTCTCAAGAAGAGCAAAGACATGTGGAGTGTGTTTTGGCCTTTCCCTGTAAGTGTGGTGTGCTTCCCGCAGCCGCAGGCACAGGAGAAACTGCCCCTGAGGAAAGACCTCCCCAAGTGGTTTTCACTCAGGCTGAGAAGCAGATTTTGCAGGATGCAGCAAAAGTGAGCCTCCATTGCAGAGGTAGAGGCAGCCTACCTGCCTGCATTTGCAAAGCTGTATGTGGCCGAGAGGTGTTCGCGTTCATACTGGGAGAGCCTGAGATCTGCTCAAAGCACCGATATTACCACGTCTGGAGCCTGGATCTATCTTACACTTTCAGAGCTTGTAAAGGCTTTCCTAACTCTCAGAGATGGTTTCCATGAAGAAGCAGGCTGAGGGAGTGTGTCTGACATGACTCAGCACCTTCCTGGGCTTACCTGTGTTTTTACCATTCAATTCAAAATAGCCCCCTCTACTACTTGGAGAGGAGGATTGGCCCGGTTGTCTCCAAACTTCCTAGGTCTAGAGTAAAGCACTGAGAATTCTTCAGATGTAAGGGAAAAGAAGTTGGGTAGATGGTAAATTTGTTACTTGGCCACACTGTTTAAGCAATGCACACAGAGAAACAGTCACCATGGATATACAGGCTGGGTATGCAGGATCCCAACCAGAGTGCTTCTGCATATCAGCCGACAAGCTTCCTGACAGTTTTAGGCTCCCTGCAGCTCTCAAGAAGAGCAAAGACATGTGGGGTGTTTTGGCCTTTCCCTTTCAGTGTGGTGCCCCAGCCCCAGGCACAGGAGAATCTGCCCCTGAAAAAGACCTCTCCAACTGCTTTTCACTCAGGCTGAGAAGCAGATTTCACAGGATGAGGGATAAGTGAACCTACTTCGCGGATGTAGAGGCAGCCTACAACCCCGCGTTTGCAAAGCTGTGTTTGGCAGAGAGGAGTTCGCGTTGACACTGGGAGACTCTGAGACCTGCTCAAAGCACCGATATTCCTGTGTCCAGTGCGTGCATCTCTCTTACACTTTCTGAGCTTGCAAAGTCTTTCCTAGCTCACAGCATTGCTACCCATGAAGGATCTAGGTGATGGAGTGTGTCAGAAATGACTCGGCACCTTCCTGGGCTTACCTGTGGTATTGCATTTCAATTCAAACTAGGCCGCAGGACTACTTGGAGAGGAAGATGAGCCCGGTTATCTCCAAAGTTCCTAAGTCTAGAGTAGAGCACTGAGAAATTTGTCAAATATAAGGGAAGAGCAGTTGGGTAGAAGGTGATGTTGCAGATATAAGGGAAGAGCAGTTGGCTAGAAGGTGAAGTTGCTGCTTGGCCACATTATATAAGCAGCGCACAGAGAGAAACAGTCACCAGGGGCTTACATGTTGGGTATGCAGGATCACACCCAGAGTGCTTCTGGGTATCCGACAAGAAGCTTCCTGACAGTTTTAGAATCCCTGAACCTGTTAAGAAGAGCAAAGACATGTGGAGTGTGTTTGGCCTTTCCCTTTGAGTGTGGTGCCCTTCCCTCAGCCCCGGTCACCGGAGAAACTGCCCCTGAGGAAAGACATCTCCAAGTTCTTTTCACTCAGGCTGAGAAGCAGATTTCGCAGGATGCGGCAAAAGTGAGCCTCCGTTGCAGAAGTAGAGGCAGCCTACTGGCCTGCATTTGCAAAGCTGTATTTGGCAGAGAGGAGTTCGCGTTGATACTGGGAGAGCCTGAGGTCTGGTCAAAGTACCGATATTACCGTGTCCGGGGCCTGGATCTATCTTACACTTTCGGAGCTTTTAAAGGCTTTCCTAGTTCACAGAGATGGTATCCATGAAGTAACATGCTGAGGGAGTGTGTCAGACATGACTCAGCACCTTCCTGGGCTTACCTGTGGTTTTACCGTTCAATTCAAACTACCCCCCTGGACTACTTGGATAGGAGGATGAGCCCGGTTGTCTCCAAAGTTCCTACGTCTAGGGTAGAGAACTGAGAACTCTTCAGATGTAAGGGAAGAGCAGTTGGGTAGATTGTGAAGTTGTTGCTTGGCCTCACTGTTTAAGCAACGCACAGAGAGAAACAGGCACCATGGGCCTACAGGCTGGGTATGCAGGATTCCAACCAGATTGCTTCTGTGTATCAGTCGAGAAGCTTCCTGACAGTTTTAGGCTCCCTGCAGCTCTCAAGAAGAGCAAAGACATGTGGGGTGTTTTGGCCTTTCCCTTTCACTGTGGTGCCCTTCCCTCATCCCCAGGCACAGGAGAAACTGCCCCTGAGGAAAGACCTCTCCAACTGCTTTTCACTCAGGCTGAGAAGCAGATTTCCCAGAATGCGGGTTAAGTGAACCTACTTCGCGGATGTAGAGGCAGCCTACAATCCCGCGTTTGCAAAGCTGTGTTTGGCAGAGAGGTGTTTGCATTGACACTGGGAGACTCTGAGATCTGCTCAAAGCACCGATATTTCTGGGTCCAGGGCATGCATCTCTCTTACACATTCTGAGCTTGCAAAGTCTTTCCTAGCTCACAACATTGCTACCCATGAAGGATCAGTCTGATGGAGTGTGTCAGACATGACTGGGCACCTTCCTGGGCTTACCTGTGGTATTGCCTTTAAATTTAAACTAGGCCGGTGCTGGTGCTGGGTGACCCCTATGGGGTTGACATGTGGCCTGGGGTTGGTGCCGGGCAACAACATTTGGGCTGACACGTGGCCCGGGTCTGGTGCCAGACAACTCCAACAGGGCTGACATGCGGCCCGGGGCGGTGCTGGGCGACCCCGAAGGGGCTGACATGTGACCCGGTTGCGGCGTCGGGTGACTCCAACGATGCTGTCACGTGGCCCGGGGGCGGTGCAGGGTGTCTCCAATGGCGCTGACATGTGGTCTGCGGTGCAGTGCTGGGTGTCTCCAACGGCGCTGACACGCAGCCTCGTAGTGGTGCCAGGTGACACTGACAGGGTTGACACACAACCCGGGGGTGGTGCCGGGCAACTCTGACAGCGCTGACACGTGGCCCACAGTGCAGTACAGATTGACTCCGACGGTGCTGACACACGGCCTGGGGGCGGTGCCAGGCGACTCTGATGGTGCTGACATGTGGCCCCTGGTGCAGTGCAGATTGACTCCAATGGCGCTGACATGTGGCCTGGGGGAGATGTTGGGCGACTCCGATGGCGCTGACATGTGGCCCAAGGGAGGTACTGGGTGAATCCAATGGGGCTGACATGTGACCCAGGGGTGGTGCAGATCGACTCCAACCACACTGACACGCAGCCCGGGGGCAGTACTGGGTAACTCTGATGGCACTGACACGTGGCCCATTGGTCGTGCCGGGAAACTCTGACAGCTCTGACGCGGGCCGAGGGCGGTGCCGGGTGACTCCGATGGTGCTGACACGTGGTCCGTGGTGGGTGCCGGTTGACTATGACGGCACTGACATGCCGCCCGGGGTTGATGATGGGCGACTCTGATGGTGCTGACACGCGGCGTAGAAGTGGTGCCGAGCAACCCCAATGGGACTGACACACGGCCCCGGGTCAGTGCCAGGCGACCCCGACGGTGCTGACTCACGGCCCAGGGTTGGTGCCCGGTGACACCGACGTGCTGACATGCAGGCCAGGGGTGGTGCCGGGCGACTCTGACGGGGCTGACACACGGACCGGGCATGGTGGCGGGCCATCCCGATGGGGTTGACTTGCGGCCCCAGGGCAGCACCGGCGACTCCAACAACGCTGACACGCTTCCCATGGGTGATGCCAGGTGACCCTGAAGGTGTTGAAGGTGTTGACACGCGACTTCGACGGCGCTGACATGTGGCCCAGGGGTGGTGATGGGCAATTTCGACGGCACTGACACGCGACACGGGGGAGATGCCTGGCGACTCCGATGGTGCAAACACGCAGCCCACGAGCAGTACTGGGCGACTCCAATGGGGCTGACACGTTGCCTGGGGTTGGTGCTGGGCCACTCCGACAGTGGTGACACGCGTCCTGGGGGCAGTGAGGGGCGACCTGACGGAGCTGACACGCGACCCGGGGGCAGCGCTGGGCGATTCTGATGGGGCTGACACGTGGCTCGGGGGTGGTGCCGGACAACCCCAACAGGTCTGACATGCGGCCCAGGGGTGGTGCCGGGGGACCCCAACGGGACTGACACGTGGCCCGGGGGTGGTGCCGGGAGACTCCGACAGTGGTGAAACGCATCCCAGGGGTGGCCCCGGGTGACCCGGATGGGGCGGACATGCAACCCGGGGGTCGCAATGGGCGACTCCTAAAATGCTGACGTGCGGCCCGGGGACTGTTCTGGGCGGCCCTTACAGGGTTGACACTCGACCCGGGGGTGGTGCTGGGTGACTCTGATGACACTGACATGCGGCCCAGGGGTGGTCCTGAGCGAATGCAATGGCACTGACACGTGGCCCGTGGTACAGTGCTGGGTGACTCGGACGATGCTGACACGTGGACCGGGGATGGTGCCGGGCGACCCTGACGGGGCTGACATGTGGCTCGGGGGTGGTGCTGGACAAACCTGATGGGGCTGATACATGGCCCAGGGGTGATGCCGGGTGACTCTGATGGCACTGACATGTGGCCCGCTGTGTGGTGCAGGGCGACTCCGACAGTGCTGACATGCGGCCCATGGGTGGTGCCGGGCGACTCTGACAGCGCTGATATGTGGCTCGCTGTGTGGTGCAGGATGACTCCGATGGCATTGACACGTGGCACAGGGGCAGTGATTGGCGATTTCGACGGCACTGACATGCGACACAGGGGAGATGCCGGGTGACTCCGACAGCGCTAACACACGGCCCGCGAGCGGTACCGAGTGACTCCGACAGGGCTGACACGTTGCTCAGGGTTGGGGCAGGGCGACTCTGACAGCTGTGACATGTGTCCTGGGGGCGGTGCTGGGCGACCCCAACAGGGCTGACACGCGACCTGGGGGTGCTCCAGGGCGACTCTGATGGCGCTGAAACATGGCCTGCGGTGCGGTGCCGGGTGACTCCGATGGCGTTTACACACAGCCTGGTGGTGGTGCCAGGTGACTCTGATGGGGTTGACATGTGGCCCGGGGGTGGTGCCAAGCGACTGTGACAGTGCTGACATGTGGACCGCAGTGCGGTGCAGGGCAACTCCAACGACGCTGACACACAGCCCAGGGGCACAGCCGGGCAACTCGAAGTGGTTGACAAGAGGCCCAGGGGCGGTGCCGGGCGACTCTGACAGCACTGACAGGTGGACCGCAGTGCAGTACAGGGTGACTCTGACGGCGCTGATACGTGGCCAATGGTTTGGTGCCAGGCAACTCCAACGACGCTGACACGCGACCCAGGGGTGCTGTTGGGCGACTCTGATGGCTCTGACACGTGGACTGTGTTGTACTGCAGGGCTACTCTGATGGCACAGACACGTGGCCAAGGGACGGTGCCATGAGACTCTGATAGAGCTGATATGCAGAGAGTGGGTGGTGCCAGGTGATTGCGATGGGACTGACACATGGCCAGGGGTTGGCACTGGGCGACTCCAACAATGCTGACATGCTGCCCGGTGGTGGTGCTGGGGGACCACAATGGGGTTGACACGTGTCCCGGGGGTGGTGTCATGTGACCCTGACGGGGCTGAAACATGGCCTTGTGGTGGTGCTGGGCGACCCCAATGGGATAACTCATGGGCCGGCAGTGGTGCTGGGTGACTCCGACTATGCTGAAAAGGCGGCCTGGGTGTGGTGCCGGGCGACCACGATGGGATTGACAGGAGCCCTGTGGGTGGTGCCGAGCGACCCCGATGGGGCTGACACGTGGCCTGGGGGTGGTTCCGGGTGACCCCAATTGGACTGACTCAGGGCCAGTGGCAATGCCAGGTGACTCCAATGGCACTGACACGTGGCCCATGGTGCGGTGCCAGGCTACCACGATGGTGCTGACATGCCGCTCGGGGGTGGCACAGGGCAACTCCAACGATGCTGACGTGCCACCCAGGGGTGGTGCCGAGTGACCTCGAAGGGGTTGAAACGAGGCCCGGGGGCGGTGCCAGGTGACTCTGATGGCACTGATATGTGGCCCGCGGTGTGGTGCAGATCGACTGTGACTGCACTAACACGCGGCCTGAGGGCAGTGCCGGGCGATCCCTACGGGGTTGACACACAGCCCAGTGACGGTGCAAGGGCGATACTGAGAGTGCCTACACATGGCCACGAGGCAGTGTCAGGTGACTCTGATAGTGATGGCACAGGGGTGGTGGGCCAGGCAACTCCAATGGCGCTGAGACACGGCTCAGGGGTGGTACTGGGCGACCCCGATGAAGCTGACACGTGGCCAGGGTGTGGTGCCGGGTGACTCTGACAACACTGACACACGGCCCAGGGGCGATGCAGGGCGACTCCAATGGCGCTGACATACGGGCTTGGGGTGGTGCCGTGCGATCACGACAGGGCTGACACGCATCCCAGGCGTGATGACGGGTGACTCAGAAGGCGCTGACACGCGGGCTGGGGGTGGTGCCTTGCGACCCCTAGGGGGCTGAGATGTGGCCCAGTGGTGGTGCCGGGTGACCACGACGGGGCCGACACGTGTCCCGGGTGTGGTGCCAGGTGACCACAACAGGGCTGACACGCATCCCAGGCATGATACCGGGCGACTCCAATGGCCTGACACGCGGGCCAGGGACAGTGTCAAGCGATGCCAACGGGGCTGACAGTGGCCCGGTAAGGTGCCAGGCAACCATGACGGAGCTGACACGTGACCCAGGGGTGGGGCTGGGCGAATCCGAGGATGGTGACACACGGCCCGTGGACAGTGCCGGGTGATTCCAATGGCTCTGACACGTGGCTCACGGTGCGATGCTGGGCAACCCCGATGGTGCTGACATGCGGCCTGGGGGTGGCCCGGGGCGACTCCAACGATGTTGACACGTGACCCAGTGGTGGAGCCGGGCGACCCTGAAGGTGTTGAAATGCAGCCCAGGGGTGGTGCCAAGCAACTCCAATGGTCCTGACACATGGCCCGTGGTGTGGTGCAGGTTGACTCCAATGGCACTGACACGTGGCCTGGTGGTGGTGCCAGGCAATCCCTAAGGGGTTGACACATGGCCTGGGGGTGGTGCCGGGCTACTCTGAGGGTGCCCACACATGGCCACGATGGCAGTGTCAGGCGACTCTGATAGCGATGAGATGAGGCCTGGGTGGTGGGCCAGGCAACCCTGATAGTGCTGACATACGACTTGGGGGCGGTGCCAGTGACTCTGACCGGGCTGACCTGAGACCGCGGGGCAGTGCATTGTGAACCTGACAGCACTGACATGAGGCCCACTGGGCAGTGCTGGGCGACCCAGACGGGTCTGAGACGCGGGCCAGGGCGGTGCCTGGCGACTCCAATGACACTGACACGTGGCCCGGGGGCGGTGTCGGGCGACCCTGTCAGGGTTGACACGCAACCCGAGGGTGGCGCAGGGGGGCTTTGACGATGCTGACACGCGGCCTTGGTGTGGTACCATGCAACCACGACGGGGCTGACAAGTGCCCTGGTGCTGGTGCCAGGCAACCCCGATGGGGCTGACATGTGACCTGGGGGTGGTGCCGGCTGAACACAATGGGGCTGACATGTGGCCCGGGGATGGTGCCAGACGACCCCGAAGTGGCAAAAATGCGGCCCGGGGGTGGTACTGGGCAACTCTGAAGGGGCTGGTGGAGCCGGGCAAACCCGAAGGGGCTGACACATGGCCCAGGGTGCTGCCGGGGAACTCCAATGACACTGACACGCGGCCCATGGATGGTGCCGGGCGACAACGACGGGGCAGACACGTGGCCCTGGGGCCATGCCTATCGACCCCGACAAGGTTGACACGCAAACTGTGGGCAGTGTTGGGCGATGCCAATGAGGCTGACATGTGGGCTGGGGCCATTGCCGGGCAGCTCTGACAGGGCTGACATGTGGCCCGGGGGTGGTTCCGGTAAATCCCGACAGGTTGACCCGCAGGCTGGAGGCGGAACCAGGCAAATCTGATGGGGCTGACATGTGGCTGGGGGTGGTGCCAGGTGACCCCGATGTGGCCTACACGTGGCCCAGGGGTTGTGTCGGGCGACAATGATAGGGGTGACATGCTTCCCGCCAGTGTAACCGGGCAACCCCGACAGGGCTACATGTGGTGCGGGGTTGACACTCGGCCCGGGGGCAGTCCTGGACGACTCCTATGGGGCTGACACGTGGCCCAGGATTGGTGCCGGGCAACCCCACCGTGGCTGACACGTGACCAGGGGGCGGTGCTGGGCATCCACGACGGGGCTGACACGAGGCCCGGGGGTGGTTCTGGACAACTCCAACGATGCTGACTCACGTCCCAGGGACCGTGCCGGCCAACCCCGATAGGGTTGACACGCGTCCCAGGGGTGGTGACGGGCATCCCCGACAGGGTTGACATGAGGGCCGGGGGTGGTGCCGACCAACCCTGAAGGGACTGACAAGCTGGGCAGGAGAGGTGCTGGGCGTCTCCGACGTGGCTGACACGTGACCCAGGAGTGGTGCCAGGGGACCCCGATGGGGCTGACACCCAGTGCGGGTGCGGAGCCGGGTGAAAGCGACAATGCTGACACAAGGCCAGGGGGTGGTGCCGGGCGATCCCGAAGAGGTTGACATGCGGCCCAGGGGTGGTGCTGGGTGACTTTGACGGTGCTGACACACGGCCAGGGGGCGGTGCCCGGTGACCTTGACGGGGTTGACACGCGGCCCGGGGTGGTGCCGGGCGACTCCAAGGGTGCTGACACATGGCCACGACGGTGGTGTCAGGCCACACTGAATGCACTGACACGAGGACTGGGTGGTGGGGCCAGGCAACTCTGATGGGGTTGACACTCCGCCCAGGGGTGGTGCCGGGTGACTCCAACAACACTGACACACGGCCCGGGGGTGGTGCAGGGCGACTCCAATGGTGCTGACATGCGGGCTGGGGGTGGTGCCAGGTGATCACAACACGGCTGACACGCATCCCGGGCGTGATGATGGGCAACTCTGATGGCGCTGACACGAGGGCTGGGGGCAGTGACAAGCGATGGCAACAGGCCTGAGACGTGGCCTGGGGGTGGTGCTGGGCGACCACGACAGGGCTGACACGCGTCCTGGAGGTGGTGCTGGGCAAATCCGGGGATGCTGACACGCAGCCTGTGGGTGGTGCCGGGTGACTCCAATGGTGCTGACATGTGGCCCACGGTGCGGTGCTGGGCGACAACAATGGTGCTGACATGCAGCCCAGGGGTGGCCCAGGGCAACTCCAATGACACTGACATGTGACCCAGGGGTGGTGCCAAGCAACTCCGATGGTCCAGACACGTGGCCCATGGTGCAGTGCTGATTGACTCCAACGGCACTGACACATGGCCTGGGGGCGATGCCAGGAACTCCAACAGCTCTGAAACGTAGCCAGGGGTAGGTGCCAGGCAATCCCTAAGGGGTTGACGCATGGTCTGGGGGCGGTGCCAGGCTACTCCCAGGGCGCCAACATATGGCCATGATGGCGGTGTCAGGCAACTCTGATAGCGATGACATGAGGCCTGGGTGTTGGGCCAGGCAACTCCGATAGGGCTGACACACGGCTCGGGTGTGGTGCTGGCGACTCTGACTGTGCTGACCTGAGTCTGCGGGGCAGTGCCATGCGAACCTGACGGTGCTGACATGCTGCTCACTGGGTGGTGCTGAGTGACCCAGCTGGCGCTGTGACGTGGGCTGCGGCGGTGCTGCGGGACTCTGGTGACACTGACACGTGGCCTGGGGGCGGTGTCGGGAGACCCTGCCGGGGTTGAAACGTAACCCGAGTGCAGTGCAGGGAGACCTTGATGACCCTGACACACGTCCCGGGGGTGGTGCAGGATGACCCCGATGACGCGGACATGCAGCCATGGTACCGTACCGGGTGACCACGACGGGGCTTACAGGCACCCTGGGGATGGTGCCGGGCTACCCCAATGGGACTGACATATGGCCTGGGGGTGGTGCCGGGTGAACCCAAAGGGGCTGAAAGATGGCCTGGGTGTGGTGCCGGGCATCCACGACAGGGTTGGCACGTGACCCGGGCGTGGTGCCAGGCATCAACGACGGGGTTGAAACGCGGCCTGGGGGTGGTGCTGGGTGACCCCGGTGGGGCTGACACGTGGCCCGGGGGTGGTGCCAGGAGACTCCGACAGCAGTGAAATGCATCCCAGGGGTGGCCCCGGGCGACCCGGATGGGGCTGACATGCAACCCGGGGATGGAAATGGGTGACTTCTACAATGCTGACACGCAGCCCGGGGGCTGTGCTGGGCGACCCCTACAGGGTTGACACTCGACCCGGGGGTGGTGCCAAGTGACTCTGACGATGCTGACATGTGGCCCAGGGGTGATCCCGAGCGAATCCAATGGTGCTGACACGTGGCCCATGGTGCGGTGCCGGGTGACTCCTATGACGCTGACAAGTGGACTGGGGGTGGTGCCGGACAACCCTGATGGGGCTGATACATGGCCCAGGGGTGATGCTGGGTAACCATGTCAGGGCTGACACGCGGCCCGGGTGCAATGCCGGGTGACTCTAATGGCACTGACATGTGGCCCACTTTGCGGTGCAGGGCGACTCAGACGGTGCAGACATGGGGGCCATGGGTGATGCTGGGCGACTCTGATGGCGCTGATATGTGGCTCGTGGTGTGGTGCAGGATGACTCTGATGGTGCTGACACGTGGCACAGGGGCAGTGATTGGCGATTTCGACGGCACTGACATGCGACACGGGAGAGATGCCAGGTGACTCTGACGGCGCTAACACGTGGCCTGCGAGTGGTACTGGGTGACTCCGATAGGGCTGACACATTGCTCAGGGTTGGGGCAGGGTGACTCTGACAGCGGTGACACGCGTCCTGGGGACAGCACCGGGTGACCCCGATAGGGCTGGCACGTGACCTGGGGGTGCTGCAGGGCGACTCCGATGGCGCTGACATGTGGCCTGGGGTGCAGTGCCAGGTGACTCCGATGGTGCTTACACGCAGCCTGGTGGTGGTGCCAGGTGACTCTGACAGGGTTAACATGTGGCCCGTGGGCGGTGCCAGGCGACTGTGATGGTGCTGACACGTGGACCACGGTGCGGTGCAGGGCAACTCCAACGATGCTGACACACAGCCTGGGGGCACAGCTGGGCAACTCGAAGTGATTGACAAGAGGCCTGGGGGCGGTGCCGGGCAACTCTGACAGCGCTGACAGGTGGACCAAAGTGCGGTGCAGGGTGACTCCGACTATGCTGAAAAGGCGGCCTGGGTTTGGTTCCGGGCAACCACGATGGGGCTGACAGGCGCCCTGTGGGTGGTGCTGGGCGACCCCGATGGGGCTGACACGTGGCCTGGGGGTGGTGTCGGGGGACCCTGTCGGGGTTGACATGTGACCCGAGGGTGGCGCAGGGGGACATTGACAATGCTGACACAAGGCCCAGGGATGGTGCCAGGCGACCCCGATGATGCTGACACACGGCCTTGGTGTGGTACTGGGCAACCACGACGGGGCTGACAAGTGCCCCGGAGGTGGTGTCGGGTGACTCTGAAGGGGCTGACACGCGACCCGGTGGCGGAACCAGGCAAACCCGACGGGGCTGACACATGGCCTGGGGTGCTGCCGGGGAACTCTGATGACGCTGACACGCGGCCCGTGGGTAGTGCTGGGCGACAAAACCGGGGCAGACATGAGGCCCGGGGGCCACGCCTATAGACCCCGACAAAGTTGACATGCAAACTGCGGGCGGTATTGGGCGACACCGACGAGGCTGACATGTGGGCTGGGGCCATTGCCGGGCGGCTCTGACAGGGCTGACATGTGGCCTGGGGGTGGTTCTGGTAAATCCCAACAGGTTGACCCGCAGGCTGGAGGCGGAACCAGGCAACTCCAATGGGACTGACACGTGGCCGGGGGGTGGTGCCAGGCAAACGCGATGGGGCCTACATGTGGCCCAGGAGTGGTGTCGGGCGACAATGATGGGGGTGACATGCGTCCCGCCAGGGTAACTGGGCGACCCCGACAGGGATACACGTGGCGCGGGGTTGACACTTGGCCCAGGGGCGGTGCTAGGCGACTCCTATGGGGCTGACACGTGGCCCGGGGTTGGTTCTGGGTGACCCCATCATGACTGACACGTGACCCAGGGTCAGCACCGGGCATCCCTGACGGGGCTGACATGAGGCCCGGGGGTGGCGCCAGGCAACTTTCATGACGCCGACTCGTGTCCCGGGGTCTTTGCCGGCCAACCCCGATAGGGTTGACACATGACCCGGGGGTGGTGCTGGGCATCCCTGACAGGGCTGACACGTGACCCAGGAGTGGTGCCAGGGGACCACGACTGGGCTGACATGTCGCCAGGAGTTGGTGCCGGGTGACTCCTATAGTGGTGACACGTGGCCAGGGGAAGGTGCCGGGTGACCCCGATGGCACTGATACCCAGCCCGGGTGCGGAGCTGGGTGAAACCAACAATGCTGACACGAGGCCAGGGGGTGGTGCCGGGCGATCCCGAAGAGGTTGACACGCGGCCGGGGGTGGTGCTGGGCAACTCCAAGGGTGCTGACGTGGCCATGACGGTGGTGTCAGGCGACACTGAATGCACTGACACGAGGACTGGGTGGTGGGCCCAGGCAACTCTGATGGCGCTGACACGCGGCCTGGGGGTGGTGCCGGGTGACTCCGACAACACTAACACATGGCCCAGGGGCAGTGCAGGACGACTCCAATGGTGCTGACATGCGGGCTAGGGGTGGTGCCGGGTGATCACGACACGGCTGACATGCATCCTGGATGTGGTGCCGGGCGACCACGACGGCACTGACATGTGACCCGGGGGTGGTGCTAGGCAAATCCAGGGATGCTGACACACAGCCCGTGGGCAGTGCCGGGTGACTCCAATGGTGCTGACATGTGGCCCACAGTGCGGTGCTGGGAGACCCCAATGGTGCTGACATGCGGCCCGGGGGTGGCCCAGGGTGACTCCAACGACGCTGACAGGTGACCCGGTGGTGGTGCCGGGCGACCCTGAAGGTGTTGAAACGCGGTCCAGGGGTGGTGCCAAGCAACTCCGATGGTCCAGACACGTGGCCCGCGGTGCGGTGCAGATTGACTCAAACGGCACTGACACATGGCCTGGGGGTGATGCCGGGAACTCCAACGGCACTGAAACGTGGCCAGGGGGAGGTGCCGGGCAATCCCTAAGGAGTTGACACATGGTCTGGGGGCAGTGCCGGGCTACACAGAGGGCGCCAACACACGGCCACGATGGTGGTGTCAGGTGACTCTGATAGCGATGACATGAGGCCTGGGTGGTTGGCCAGGCAACTCCGATAGGGCTGACACACAGCTTGGGGGTGGTGCTGGTGACTCTGACTGTGCTGACCTGAGTCCGCGGGGCAGTGCCATGTGAACCTGACGGCGCTGACATGCTGCTCGCTGGGTGGTGCTGAGTGACCCAGCTGGCGCTGTGACGTGGGCTGCGGTGGTGCTGGGGGACTCTGATGACACTGACACATGGCCCGGGGGCCATGTCGGGCGACCCTGCTGGGGTTGAAACGCCACCCGAGGGCGGCGCAGGGGGACCTTGATGATCCTGACACACGTCCCGGGGGTGGTGCAGGGCGACCCCGACGATGCTGACATGCGGCCATGGTGCGGTACTAGGTGACCACAACGGGGTTTACAGGCACCCTGGGAGTGGTGCCAGGCGACCCCGATGGGACTGACATGTGGCCTGGAGGTGGTGCCGGGTGAACCCAAAAGGGCTGAAAGATGGCCTTGAGGTGGTGCCGGGCATCCACGACAGGGTTGACACGCGACCCTGGGGTGGTGCCAGGCATCAACAACGGGGTTGAAACGGGGCCTGGGGGTGGTGTCAGGCGACCCCAGTGGGGTTGATACGCGGCCCGGGAGTGGTGCAGAGTGACCCCAAAGGGGCTGACATGCTAGGCGGGGGCGGTGCCCGGCGTCTCTGACATGGCTGACACGTGCCCCAGGAGTGGTGCCAGGGGACCCTGATGGGGCTGACACATCGCCAGGAGTTGCTGCTGGGCGACTCCTACAGTGGTGACACTCGGCCCGGGGAAGGTGCCAGGTGACCCCGATGGCGCTGACACCCGGCCTGGGTGCGGCGCCGGGTGAAAGTGACAACGCTGACACGAGGCCTGGGGGTGGTGTCGGGGGACCCTGAAGAGGTTGACACGCGCCCCGGGGGCAGTGCTGGGTGACTTTGACAGCACTGACACACGGCCCGGGGTCTGTGCCCGGCGACTCCAATGGGGTTGACACGTGTCCTGGGGTGGTGCCAGGCGTCTGAAAGAGTGCTGACATGCGGCCACGATGGCGGTGTCAGGCGACACTAATGGTGCTGACATGTGGACTGGGTGGTGGGGCCAGGCAACACCTTTGGCGCTGATACCCAGCTCAGGGGCGATGTCGGCAAGTCTGACGGTGCTGACACGAGACCACGCATCGGCTCCGGGTGAACCCGATGGCGCTGTAACGTGGTCTGGGGGTGGTGCCGGGTGGCCCTGACAGGGATGACACATGGCCCGGGGGTGGTGTTGGGCCACCCCGACGGGGCTGATATGTGGGCAGGGGGCGAGGCTGGATGGCTCGGACAATGCTGACATGCAGCCTGGGAGCTGTGCCAGAGACTCCGATAACACTGACACACGGCCCAGGGGTGGAGCAGGGCACCACCGACAGCACTGACTTGCAGCCCAGGGGTGGTGCCGGGTGACCCTGATGGGCTGACACGCAGTCCAGGGGTGGTGCCAGACGACTTCAACAGGGCTGAGACGCGGACCGGGGGTGGTGCTGAGCGACCCTGACAGGGTTGACACACCACCCAAGAGTGGCACCGGGCGACTCCATCGACCCTGACAGGCTGGCTGGCGGCGGTGTGGGCAACCCCGACGGCACTGACACGCTACCCACGGGCAGTGCCGGGTTATCTCGAGGGGGTGGACACACGGCCCAGAGGCGCTGCCGGGCAATCCCGATGGGGCTGACGCGGCCCGGGGGTTGTGCTGGATGATGTAGAAGATGCTGACCTGTGGCCCGGCAGCGGTGCCGGGCAACTCCTACGGTGCTGACACGTGGCCTGTGGTAAAGTGCTGGGTGACTCTGATGGTGCTGACACGCAGCACGGAGGCAGTGCCTGGCGACCCTGATGGCACTGACATGTGGCCCGTGGGTGGTGCCGGGCAACCTTGACAGTCGTGCCTGGCAACAATGCCGGTAATCTCTGATGAGCTGACACGTAGCCCAGAGGTGGTGCTGTGTGACCCCTACGGGGTTGACACGTGGCCTGGGTGGTGATGGCAAAAACGTCAGGGCTGACACGCGGCCCAGGGTTGGTACCGGGTGACCCCGACGGGGCTGATATGCGGCCCGAGCATGCTGTCAGGGGACTCCGACGGTGCTGACACGTGGCCTGGGGGTGGTGCAGGGAGACTGCAATAGCGCTGACACGCGGACAGAGGGTGGTGCTGGGCGATCAGGACGTGGTTGACACATGGCCAGGGGCAGTGCATGGCGACTCCAATGACACTGACACGTGGCCCACGGTTGGTGCTGGGGGACCACAATGGGGTTGACACGCGTCCTGGGGGCAGTGCCATGTGACCCCGACTCTTCTGAAACGTGGCCTCATGGTGGAGCCGGGCGACCCCAACGGGATGACTTACGGCCCAGCGGTGGTGCTGGGTGACTCCGATTATGCTGACACGTGGCCTGGGTGTGGAGCCGGGCGACCACGACGGGGCTGACATGCAGCCTGGGTGTGGTGCTGTGCAACCATGACAGGGCTGACAGGCGCCGTGTGGGTGGTGCCGGGCGACCCCGATGGGGCTGACACGTGGCCTGGGAGTGGTGCCGGGTGAAGCTGATGGGGCTGACACATGGCCCGGTTGTGGTGCCGGGCGACCCCGACAGAACTGACTCGCGGCTGGTGGTGATGCCAGATGACTCCAACAGCGCTGACACGTGGCCCACGGTGCAGTGTCAGGCTACCACAACGGTGCTGACATGTGGCTCGGGAGTGGCCCAGGGCGACTCCAATGACACTGACACGCGACCCGGGGATTATGCCGGGCGACTCCGAAGGGGTTGAAACGAGGCCCGGGGGCGGTGCCAGGCGACTCCAGTGGCGCTGATATGTGGCCCGCAGTATGGTGCACATCGACTCCGACTGTGCTAACATGCAGCCTGGGGGTGGTGCCGGGCGACTCTGATGGTGCTGACATGCAGCCAGGTTGCAGTGCCGTGCAATACCTATGGGGTTGACACAAGGCCCAGTGGCGGTGCAAGGGCGATTCCGAGAGCACCTACACACAGCCACAATGGTGGTGTCAGGCGACTCTGATAGCGATGCACATGGCCTGGAGGATGGGCCAGGCAACTGCGATGGTGCTGACATGCGGCTACGGGGTGGTACTGGGCGACCCTGATGGGGCTGACACGCAGCCTGGGGGTGGTGCAGGGCGACTCCGATGGCACTGACATGCGGGCCGGGGGTGGTGCCGGAAGATAACGAGAGGGCTGACACGCATCCTGGGTGTGATGATGGGAGACTCCCAAGGCACTGACACGCGGGCTGGGGGCAGTGCCAAGTGATGCCAACGGGCCTGAGACATGGCCCAGGGGTGGTGCTGGGCGACCATGACGGGGCTGACATATGACCCGGGGGTGGTGCTGGGCAAATCTGGGGATGCTGACACGCAGCCCATGGGTGGTGCTGGGTGACTCCAATGGTGCTGACACGTGGCCCATGGTGCGGTGCTGGGCGACCCCAATGGTGCTGACATGCAGCTCAGGGGTGGCCCAGGCAACTCCAATGACTCTGACACGTGACCCGGTGGTGGTGCTGGGCGACCCTGAAGGTGTTGAAACGTGGCCCGGGGATGGTGCCAAGCAACTCTGATGGTCCTGACACGTGGCCCGTGGTGCGGTGCAGATTGACTCCAACGGCACTGACATGTGGCCTGGGGTAGATGCCGGGAACTCCAACGGCACTGAAACGCGGCCAGGGGGAGGTGCCAGGCGATCCCTAAGGGGTTGACACATGGCCTGGGGGTGGTGCCGGGCTACTCCAAGGGCGCTGACACATGGCCACGATGGCTGTGTCAGGCAACTCTGATAGCGATGACATGAGGCCTGGGTGGTGGGCCAGGCAACTCGATAGGGCTGACACACGGCTCGTGGGCAGTGCCAGCGACTCTGACTGTGCTCACCCGAGACCGTGGGGTGGTGCCGTGTGAACCTTACGGCGGTGACATGCGGCCCTCTGGGTGGTGCTGGGCAACCCAGATGACACTGAGACGCGGGCCAGGGTAGTGCCAGGTGACTCCGATGATGCTGACATGCGACTCAGGGGCGATGTCAGACGACCCTATCAGGGTTGACACGCGACCCGTGGGTGGTGCAGGGGGACCTTGATGATGCTGACACTCGGCCTTGGTGCAGTACCTGGCGATCATGACGGGGCTGACAGGTGCCCTGGCGATGGTGACAGCCGTCCCTGATGGGGCTGACGTGTGGCCTGGGGGTGGTGCCAGGTGACCCTGATGGGGCAAAAATGCTGCCTAGGGGCGGTACTGGATGACTCCAAAGGGGCTGACATGAGACCCAGTGGTGGAGCCGGGCGAACCTGATGGGGCTGACACATGGCCCGGGGTGCTGCCGGGCAACTTTGATGATGCAGACACGTGGCCCGTGGGCAGTGCCAGGACACAACGACGGCGCTGACTCGTGGCCCGGGGGTGGTGCCAGGTGACCCTGACGGGCTGACACGCAGTCAGGGGATGGTGCTGGACAACTCCGACAAGGCTGAGATACGGACCGGGGGTGGTGCTGAGCGACCCAAACAGGGTTGACACGCTGCCCAAGAGAGGCGCCAGGTGACTCCATTGACCCTGATAGGCGGGCCAGTGGCGGTGTTTGCAACCACAATGGCGCTGATACGCGACCCATGGGCAGTGCCGGGTTATCTCGATGGGGTGGGCACACGGCCCAGGGGCACTGCCGAGCAGCACTGACGGGGCTGACATGTGGCCCGGGGGTGGTGCTGGGCGATCCTGATGGGGCTGACATGGCCCGGGGGTGGTGCTGGGCAATTTCTATGGCGCTGACACGTGGCCCGTGGTAAAGTGCTGGGAAACCCCGACAGGACTGACTCGCGCCTGGTGGCAATGCCGGGAATCTCTGATGACGCTGACACTTGGCCCTGGGGTGGTGCTGGGTGACCCCTACAGGGTTGACACGTGGCCTGGGATGGTGCCGGGCGACCCCGATGGGGCTGACATGCGGCCTGGGGTGGTGCCGGGCGACTCTGATGACGCTGATACGTGGCCCTGGGGTGGTGCCAGGAGACTCTGACAGCGCTGACACGTGGCCCGTGGTGCACTGCAGATTGACTCCGATGGTGCTGACACACAGTCTGGGGGCAGTGAAAGGCGACTCTGATGGTGCTGACATGTGGCCCATGGTGCAGTGCAGATTGAGTCCGATGGCACTGACATGTGGCCTGGAGGTGGTGCTGGGTGACCCCGATGGCATTGACATGTGGCCAGGGAGCAGTGCAGGGCGATTCTGACAGCGCTGACACATGGCCCACAGTGCGGTGCTGGGTGACTCCAACGATGCTGACACATGGCCTGGGGGCACTGCCGGGCAACCAGAAGGGGTTGACACGTGGCCCAGAGGCAGTGCCTGGAGACTGTGATGGCGCTGACACATGGACCGCGCTGCAGTGGTGGGCAACTCCAATGGTGCTGACATGCAGCCTGGGGACGATGCCTGGTGACTCCAACGGCACTGACACGTGGCCCGCAGTGCAGTGTCGGGTGACTCCAACAATGCTGACATGTGGCCCAGGTGCGCTGTCGGGCGACTCCGATGGTGATGACACATGGCCCACGGAGAAGTGCAGGGCGACTCCGACGGCGCTGACACGTGGCCTGGGAGCTGTGCCGGGAGACTCCGATAGTGTGACATGCGGACAGAGGGTGGTGACGGGCGATCAGGATGTGGTTGACACATGGCCAGGGGGCAGCACGTGGCAACTCCAATGATGCTGACATGCGGCCTGAGGGTGGTGCCGGGGGACCAAAATGTGGTTGACACGCATCCTGGGGGCAGTGCTGTGTGACACCAACAGGGCTGAAACGTGGCCTGGTGCCGGGCAACCCCAATGGGATGACTCACGGGCCAGTGGCGGTGCTGGGTGACTCCGACTATGCGGACACGCGGCCTGGGTGAGGAGCCAGGCAACCACGACGGAGCTGACATGCGGCCTGGGTGTGGTGCCAGGCGACCATGACAGGGCTGACAGGCGCTGCGTGGGTGGTGCTGGACGACCCCAATGGGACTGACTCGTGGCTGGCAGTGATGCCGGATGACTCGAACGGTGCTGACATGTGGCCCACGGTGCAGTACTAGGCTACCATGATGGTGCTGACATACGGTTCATGGGTGGCCCAGGGTGACTCCAATGTTGCTGACATGCAACCCGGGGCTGGTGCCAGGCAACCCCAAAGGGGTTGAAACGAGGCCTGGGGGCGGTGCCAGGCGACTCCGATGGCACTTGTATGTGGCCTTTGGTGTGGTGCAGATTGACTACGACTGTGCTAACACGCAGCCTGAGGGTAGTGCCAGGCGACTCCAACGGCACTGACATGAAGCCAGGTTGCCGTGCCCGGCAATCCCTATGGGATTGACACACGGCCTGTTGGTGGTGCAAGGGTGATTCCGAGAGCGCCTACACACGGCCATGATGGCGGTGTCAGGCGACTCTGATAGCAATGGCACATGGCCTGGAGGGTGGCCCAGGCAACTGTGATGGCACTGACACGCGACTCGGGGGTGGTACTGGGCGACCCTGATGGGGCTGACATGCAGCCCAGTGGCAGTGCCGGGCTACTCCAACAATGCTGACACACGGCCTGGGGGTGGTGTAGGGTGACTCTGATGGCGCTGCCATGCGGACCAGGGGTGGTGTCCAGCAACCACGATGGGGCTGACACGTGTCCCGGGTGTGGTGCTGGGTGACCATAACAAGGCTGACACACATTCCGGGCGTGATGCCAGGTGACTCCAATGGTGCTGACATGCGGGCTGGGGGCAGTGCCAAGCGATGCCAATGGGGCTGACACGTGTCCTGGGGGTGGTGCCGGGCGACCACGACAGGGCTGACACATGACTCAGGTGTGGTGCTGGGAAAATCTGAGGATGCTGACACGCGGCCCGTGGGTGATGCCAGGTGACTCCAGTGGTGCTGACACGTGGCCCACAGTGATGTGCCTGGCGACCCCGATGGTGCTGACATGTGGCCCGGGGGTGGCCTGGGGCGACTCCAATGACACTGGGTGGTGGTGGGCGACCCAGATGGTGTTGAGACACAGGCCGGGGTGGTGCCGGGCAACTCCAAAGATACTGACACGAGGCCCAGGGGTGGTGTCGGGCGACCCTATTGGGGTTGACACGCGACCCGAAGGTGGCACAGGGGGACCTTGACAACACTGAAACACGACCCGGCGGTGGTGCCGGGTGACCCCGATGATGCTGACACGCAGCCTTGTTGCGGAACTTGGCGACCATGACGGGGCTGACAGGCACCCCAGCGGTGGTGCTGGGAGACCCTGATGGGGCTGATATGTGGCCTGGAGGTGGTGCCGGGTGAACCCGATAGGGCTGACACGTGGCCCGGGGGTGGTGCCAGGCGACCCGATGGGGCAAAAATGTGGCCCGGGGGCGGTACCAGGTGACCCTGAAGGGGCTGACATGTGACCCGGTGGTGGAGCCGGGCAAACCAGACGGGGCTGACACATGGCCCGGGGTGCTGCCGGGCGACTCTGATGATGCTGACACATGGCACGTGGGTGGTGCCAGGTGACAATGACGGGGCAGACACGCGGCCCGGGGGCCATGCCTATCGACCCTGACAAGGTTAACATGCAAACTGCAGGCTGTGTTGGGCAATGCCGATGGGGCTGACACATGGGCCGGGGCTGTTGCCTGGCAGCTCCGACAGGGCTGACATGCGGCCTGGGGGTGGTTCTGGTAAATCCCAAGAGGTTGACCCACAGGCTGGAGGCAGAGCCAGGTGACTCTGATAGGGCTGACACATGGCTGGGGGACAGCGTCGCGCAACTCTGACGACACTGACATGCGGCCCGGGGCCAGTGCCTGGCGACCCCCACAGTGCTGACACGTGGCCCGGGGGTGGTGCCAGGCGACCCCGATATGGCCTACACGTGGCCCGGGGTTGGTGTCGTGCGACAATGACAGGGGTGACACACGTCCTGGTGGTGGAACCAGGCGACCCCGACAGGGCTACACGTGGCACAGGGGTGATGCTGGGCGACTCCTCTGGGGCTGACACATGACCTGGGGATGGTTCCAGGAGACTCCGACAGAGGTGCCACCCGTCCAGGGGGCAGCGACGGGCAACCCCGCTGTGGCTGACTCGTAACCTGGGGCCAACGCTGGGAAACTCCGATGATGCTGACTCGTGTCCCGGGGGCAGTGCTGGCTGACCCTGAAGGGGTTGACACGTGACCCGGGGGTGGTGCCGGGCATCCCCAACGGGGCTGACACACGGCCCGGGGGTGGTGCCGAATGACCCCGAAGGGGTGGACATGCTGGGCGGGGGCAGTGCCAGGCGTCTCCAATGTGGCTGACACCTGACCCAAGAGTGGTGCCAGGGGACCCCGACGGGGCTGACACATCGCCAGGAGTTGATGTCAGGCGACTTCTACAGTGGTGAAATGTGGCCCGGGGGAGGTGCTGGGTGACACCAACAGCGCTGACATGTGGCCCACGGTGTGGTGCAGATCGACTCTGACTGTGCTATCACGCGGCCTGGGGGTGGTGCCGGGCGACTCCGATGGTGCTGACATGCAGCCAGGTTGCGGTGCCAGGCAATCCCTACGGGGTTGACACACGGCCCGGTGGCGGTGCAAGGGCGATTCCGAGAGTGCCTACACACGGCCATTATGGAGTGTCAGGTGACTCTGATAGCGTGGGCACACGGCCTGGTGGGTGGGCCAGGCAACTCCGATGGCACTGACACGCGGCCCAGGGGTGGTGTCGGGCGACACTGTCGGGGTTTACATGCGACCCGAGGGTGGTGCAGGGGGACCTTGACGACCTGACACACGTGTCAGGTGACCCTGACGACACTGACATGCGGCCTTGGTGCAGTACCTGGTGACCATGACGGGGCTAACATGTGCCCCGGCAGTGGTGCCGGGTGACCCCGATGGGGCTGACATGTTGCCTGGGGGTGGTGCCGGGTGAACCCGATGGGGCTGACACATGGCCCGGGGATGGTGCCAGGCGACCCCGACGGGGCAAAAATGCGGCCTGGGGGTGGTACCGGGTGACTCTGAAGGGGCTGAAACGCGACCTGGTAGTGGAGCCAGGTGAACCTGCCGGGGCTGAGACGTGGCCCGTAGTGCTGCCAGGAGAACTATGATGACCCTGACATGTGACCCATGGGCGGTGCCAGGCGACAAGGAAGGGGCAGACACGCAGCCCGGGGGCCATGCCTTTCGACCCTGACAAGGTTGACATGAAAACTGCGGGCAGTATTGGGCGACGCCAATGGGGCTGACACATGGGCCGGGGCCGTTGCTGGGCGGCTCCAACAGGGCTGACTTGTGGCCCGGGAGTGGTTCCTGTAAATCCCGACAGGTTGACCCACAGGCGGGAGGCGGACCCAGGTGATTCTGATAGGGCTGACACATGGCCAGGGGGCAGTGCCACGTGACTCCGACGCACTGACATGCGGCCCGGGGGCAGTGCCTGGTGACACCGACGGTGCTGACACGTGGCCCGGGGGTGGTACCAGGCGACTCCAATGTGGCCTACATGTGGCCCGGGGGTGGTGTTGGATGACAACGACGGGAGTGACACGTGTCCCAGTGGTGGAACCGAGCAACCCCGACAAGGCATCATGTGGTGTGGAGGTGGTGATGGGTGACCCCGACAGGTTGACACATGGCCCGGGGGTGGTGCTGGGTGACTCCTATGGGGCTGACACGTGGCCTGGGGTTGGTGCTGGGCAACTCCGACAGTGGTGACAACCATCTCAGGGGCAGTGATGGGTGACCCCGCTGTGGCTGACACGTGACCCGGTGCCAACACCGGGAAACTGACGATGCCGACTCGTGTTCTGGGGGTGGTGCCGGGCATCCCAGATGGGGCTATAATGCGGCCTGGGTGGGGGTGGTGCCGGGCAATCCCCGACGGGTCTGACACATGGCCCGGGGTTGGTGCCGAACGACTGCGAAGGGGCTGACATGCTGGGCGGGTGCAGTGCCAGCATCTCCAACGTGGCTGACACGTGCCCCAGGAGTGGTGCCAGGGGACCCCAACGGGTCTGACACGTCACCAGGAGTTGGTGCCGGGTGACTCCTACAGTGGTGACACACGGCCCAGGGGAGGTGCTGGGTGACCCTGATGGCGCTGACACCTGGCCCGGGAGCGGTGCCAGGTAAAGCCGACGATGCTGACACGAGGCACGGGAGTGGTGCCAGGCCACCCCAAAGAGGCTGACACGCGGCCCAGGGGCGGTGCTGAGTGACTTTGACGGCGCTGACACGCGGCCAGTGGGTGGTGCCTGGTGACACTGACGGGGTTGACACGTGGCCCAGGGTGGTGCCGGACGACTCCAAGGGTGCTGACACTCGGCCACGATGGCGGTGTCAGGCTACACTGATGGGGCTGACATGCAGACTGGGTGGTGGGGCCAGGCAACTCCGATGGCGCTGACACACGGCTCGAGGGTGCTACTGGGCAACCCCGATGTGGCTGACACACGGCCCGGGCGTGGTGCCGGGCGACTCTGACAACGCTGACACACTGCCCAGGGGTGGTGCAGGGCGACTCCGATGGTGCTGATATGTGGGCCGGGGGTGGTGCCGGGCAATCATGACATGGCTGACACGCATCCCAGGCGTGATGATGGGTGACTCTGAAGGCGCTGACACGCTGGCTGGGGGCAGTGCCTTGTGACCCCGACGGGCCTGAGACGTGACCCGGGGTGGTGCGGGGCGACTCCGAGGACGCTGACACGTGGCCTGTGGGCGGTTCCGGGTGACTCCAATTGGGCTGACACATGGCCCACGGTGTGGTGCCAAGCTATACTGATGGTGCTGACATGCGGCCCAGGGGTGGCCCAGGGCAATTCCAATGATACTGACACGCAACCGGTGGTGTTGCTGGGTGACCCTGAAGGTGTTGAATCGCGGCCTGGGGGTGTTGCTAAGCAACTCCAACGGTCCTGACATGTGGCCCGCGGTGCGGTGCAGATTGACTCAGACAACACTGACACAGGCCCTGGGGGCGGTGCCAGGGATTCCAACGGTGCTGAAATGCAGCCAAGGGGTGGTGCTGGGAGATCCCTAAGGTGTTGACACACGGCCGGGGGTGGTGCAGGTCTACCCCGAAGACACTGACTTTGACGGTGCTGACAAGTGGCCAGGGGTTGGTGCCCAGCGACCCCGACGGGGTTGACAGGCGGCCCGGGGTGGTGCTGGGCAACTCCAAGGGTGCTGACACGTGGCCACGATGGCAGTGTCAGGCGACACTGATGGCGCTGACATGCGGACTGGGTGGTGGGGCCAGGCAACTCCGATGGCACTGACATGCGGCTCAGGGGCAATGTTGGCAAGTCCAACAGTGCTGACACGAGACCACAGATAGGCTCCGGGCTAACCGGATGGTGCTGACACGTGGCCTGGGGGCGGTGCTGGGCGACCCCTACAGGGATCACACGTGGCCCGTGGGTGGTGTCGGGACACCCCGAAGGGGCTGATACATGGGCTGGGGGTGGTGCTGGGCAGCTCCGACAACATTGACATGTGGCCTGGGAGCTATACCGGTGACTCCGATGACACTGAAACACGGCCCAGGGGTGGAACAGGGTGCCACCTATGGCGCTGACTTGCGGCCCAGGGGTGGTGCCGGGTGACCCTAAGGGGCTGACATACAGTCCGTGGGTGGTGCCAGACGATTCCGACAGGGCTGAGACGCAGACCAGGGATGCTGCTGGGCAACCACGACTGGGCTGACACATGGCCCGGGGGTGCTGCTGGGCGACCCCGATGCGGATGACGTAGCCCAGGGGTGGTGCCAGACAATGCAGAAGACGCTGACCCGTGGCCCTGCAGTGGTGCCATGCAACTCCTAGGGCGCTGACACGTGGCCCATGGTAAATTGCTGGGTGACTCCGACGGTGCTGACACGCAGCATGGGGGCAGTACTGGGCGACCCCGATGGCACTGACACGTGGCCCGTGGGCAGTGCCGGGCAACCCTGATGGGACTGACTTGCACCTGGCGGTGATACTGGGAATCTCTGATGACACTGACATGCTGCCCGGGGGTGGTGTTGGGCAGCCCCTACGGGGTTGATACATGGCCTGGGGGTGGTGCCGGGCAACCCCGCCAGGGCTGACATGCGGCTCGGGGCAGTGCCTGGCGACCCCAATGGGGCTGACACGTGATCTGGTTGCAGCGTTGGGTGACTCCGACGACACTGTCACGTGGCCCGGGGGTGGTACAGGGTGATTCCAATGACACTGACATGTGGTCTGTGGTGCGGTGCCGGGTGATTCCAACGGCACTGATACGCAGCCTGGTGGTGGTGCCAGGCTACTCCGATGGGGTTAACATGCAACCCGGGGGTGGTGCTGGGTGACCCTGATGACGCTGATACATGGCCAGGGGGTGGTGCCAGGTGACTCTGACAGTGCTGACACGTGGCCCGCGGTGCAGTGCAGATTGACTCCGAAGGCACTGACACGTGACCCAGGGGTGGTGCAGGTCGACTCCAACCATGCTGACATGCAGCCCAGGGGCGGTTCTGGGTAACTCCGACAGCACTGACACGTGGCCAGTGGTGCGGTGCCGGTTGACTATGACGGTGGTGACACGCCGCCCGGGTGTCAGGCCGGGCAACTCCGACAGCACTGTCATGCAGGCCGGGCGCCGTGCCGGGTGACTTCGATGGCCCTGACACATGGTCTGTGGTGCGGTGCTGGTTGACTACGACGGCACTGACATGCGACCTGGGGTTGGTGACAGGTAACTCTGATGGTGCTGACATGTGGCCCGAGGCTGGTGCCGAGCAACCCTGAAGCAGCTGAAGCGTGGCCCGGGGGTGGTGCCAGGCGACCACAACGGGGCAAAAATGCTGCCCAGGGGCGGTACCGGGCGACTCCGAAGGGGCTGACACGCAACCCAGGGGCGGAGCTGGGTGAACCAGATGGGGCTGACACGTGGCCAGGGAGCCATGCCTAGTGACCCCAACAAAGTTGACACGCAACCTGCGGGCAGTGTTGGGCGACGCCAATGGGGCTTACACGCAGGCCGGGGCCGTTGCTGGGCGGCTCCAACAGGGCTGACATGCGGCCTGGGGGTGGTTCCAGTAAATCCCGACAGACTGACCCGCAGGCTGGAGGTGGAGCTGGGCGACTCCGACGGGGCTAACACGCGGGCCGGGTGTGGTGCTGGACACTCTGACGATGCTGACACACGGCCCGAGGGTGGTGTTAGGCATACACGACTGTGCTGCTACGTGAGCCAGGGGTGGTTCTGGGCGACCCCAATGGGGTTGACATGCGACCCATGGGTGGTACCGGGCGACCCCGACTGGGCTGACACGTGGGCCGGGCGTGGTACCAGTAGACTCCGATGGGGCTGACACGTGGCCCGGGGGTGGTGCCAGGGGACCCCGACAGGACTCACCTGTGTTCCATGGGTGGGGCCTGGCAATCCCAACATGCTGACACGCATCCTGGGGATGGTGCCGGGCAACCCTGATGGGGCTGACAGGTGGCCCAGGGATGGTGCTGGGAGACCCTGACTGGGCTTCCACGTGGCCCGGGGTTGGTGCCAGGCTACTCTGACAGCAGTGACACGTGTCCTGGGGGCAGTGCCAGGGGACGCCGATGGGGTTCACATGCCACCCTGGGGTGGTGTCAGGTGACTCTGACGAAGCTGACACACAGCCTGTCAGCGGTGCCGGGAGACACTGATGGTGCTGACACGCGCCTGCAGTAGGGTGCCAGGCAACTCTGATGGTGCTGACACACGGCCTGGGGGTAGTGCCGTGCAACCCCGATGGCGCTGACACATGGCCCGGGCGACTCCAACGGCACTAACACGTGGACTGAAGGAGATGCCAGGCGACTCCGACGGCCCTGACACGCTGCCTGGGGATGGTACCGGGTGACTCTGCCGGGGCTGACACGTGGCCCAGGGGTGGTGCCGGGAGACCCTGACGGGGCTGACACATGGCCAGGGGTCGGTGCTGGGTGACCTTGATGGGGCTGACATGCATCCCGTGGGTGGTGACTGGCAAACCTGACGGGGCTAACACTCATCCCGGGAGTGGTGCCAGGTGACCAAGATGGGTCTGACAAGCATCCCAGGGGCAGGGCCGGGCGACCCCGACGGGGCTGACAGACTACCCGGGGGCAGCACCAGGCAACTCTGCGTCACTAAACATGGTCGGAAACTGGTGCCGCGCAACCCAGATGGGGTTGACACACGGCCCAGGGGCGGTCTGGGAGCCTCTGATGGCACTGACACGTGGCCTGCGGTGCAGTGCCTGGCAAGCCTGATGGCGCTGACATGCGGCCCTGGGGTGGTGGCTGGTGGCTCTGACAGAGATGACACACGTCCTTGGGTCGGTGCCAGGCGACCCTGTTGGGGTGACACGTGGCCTGTGGGAAGTGCTGGACGACCCCGACAGTGCTGATAGGTGGGCCGTGGGAAGTGCTGACCGACTCTGACGGGGTTGACACTCGGCCTGGGGGTGGCACCAGGTGACTCCAACGACGCTGACACGAGGCCCAGGGGCAGTGCCGGGTGACTCCAACAGGGCTAACACAGGGGCCGGGGGTGGTGCTGGGCAACCCAATGACCATGATACACGGCCTGAGGGCAGTGCCGGGCGAGCACAATGGGGCTGGCATGCTTGCCAGGAGTGGTGCTAGGGCACCCTGATGGGGCAGACATGCGCCCCAGGTGTGGTGCTGGGTGACCCCAAAGGGGCTGACTTGCGGTCTGGTGGTGGTGCCTGGCGACCCCAATGGGGCTGACATGCATCACAGGGGTGGTGCCCAGTGACCCTGACAGGGCTGACATATGTCCCGGGGGTGGTGCTGGGCGACCCTGACTGGGCTGACACATCGCACAGGGTTGGTGCTGGGTGACTCCGACAGCAGTGACACGTGACCTGGGGGGGTGCCTGGCAACTCCGTGATGCTACACATGGCTGGAAGGCTGTGCCGGGAGACCCCAACAGGGTTGACACGTGACCCGGTGGTGGTGCAGGGCAATTCTGATGATGTGGACTCGCGGCCCTGGTGCGGTGCCGGGAGACTCTGATGGCACTGATATGTGGCCTGCGGTGTGGTGCTTGGTGACTCCAACGGAGCTGACACGCAGCCTGGGGGTGGTGCCAGGCGACCCTGACGGGGCTGACACGTGGCCTTTGGGAAGTGCCGGGTGACCCCGACAGCACTGACACGCAGCCCGTGGGGAGTGCCAGGCGACCCTGATGGGGTTGACACTTGGCCCTGGGGTGGCACCAGGCAACTCTGATGGGGCTGACATGGGGGCCGGGGTTGGTGCCGGGCGACTCCAACGACGCTGATACGTGGCCTGAGGGTGGTGCTGGGCGACACCAATGGGGCTGACTCACGGTCTGGTGGTGGTGTCAGGCGACCCCGATGGGGCTGACACGTGGCTCATGGGAAGTGCCAAGTGACCCTGACAGGGCTGACACATCACCCAGGGTTGGTGCCCAGCGACTCTGACAGCAGTGACATGTGGCCCGGTGGCGGTCCCGGGGGACTCCAATGGCACTGACACCTGGCCTGCGGTGCAGTGCCTGGCAACTGTGATGGCACTCACACGTGGCCCAGGGGTGGTGGTGGGCTACTCTGATGGAGATGACACATGTCCCAGGGGCAGGGCTGGGCGACCCCTATGGGGCTGACAGGTGGCCCGTGGGATGTGCCGGGCGACCCCGACGGCGCTGACACGCGGCCCATGGGAAGTGCCGGGCAACACCAACGGGGCTGACACTCGGCCTGTGGGTGGCGCCGGGCGACTCCGACGGGGCTGACACAGGGGCTGTGGTGGTGCCGGGCGACTCCAACGATGCTGATAGGTGGCCTGAGGGCAGTGCTGGGTGAGCACGATGGGTCTGACATAGGCATCGGGTGTGGTGCTGGGATACTTCAATGAGGCAGACACGTGCCCCAGGGTTGGTGCCAGGTGATCACGACGGGCCTGACACGTGGGCTGGAGGCCGTACTGGGGGACTCCGACAGGGATGACACACGCCCCAGGTATGGTGCCATCCACCCCGATGGGGCTGACATGGGGGCCTGGGGTGATGCCGTGTGACCTCAACTGGGCTCACACGTGGCCCGGGGGTGGTGCTGGGTGACCCCGACAGGGTTGACACGTGGCCAGGGGTCAGAGCCGCGCAACCATGATGGGGCTGGCACGCATCCCATGGGTGGTGCCAGGCAACCCCGACAGGGCTGAAACGCGGCCCAGGGGTGGTGCCGGGCGACTCCGATGGGGATGACATGTGGCCTGGGGGCAGTGCTGGGAGAATGCGATGGCTCTGACACGTGGCCTGTGGTGGCAGGTGACTCTGACAGAGATGACTCACGTCCTGGGCTCAGTGCCAGGCGACCCTGTTGGGGTGACACATGGCCCGAGGAAAGTGCCAGACGACCCCGACAGTGCTGACAGGTGGCCCGTGGGAAGTGCCAGGCGACACCGATGGGGTTGACACTTGGCCTGGGGGTGGCACCAGGCGACTCCAACGACGCTGACACGAGGCCCAGGCGTGGAACTGGGTGACTTCGACGGGGCTAACACGAGGGCCGGGGTTGGTGCCGGGTGACTCCAACGACGCTGATACGCAGCCCGAGGGTGGTGCCGGGCGACCCCGATGGGGCTGACACGGGCACTGGTTGTAGTGCCGGGATACTCTGACAGGGCAGACACGCCCCTCGGGGGTGGTGCCAGTGACCCCAACAGGGCCGACTCGCGGTCTGGGGGTGGTGCCTGGCGGCCATGACGGGGTTGACATGCGACCCGGGGGTGGTGCCAGGCGATCACAACGGGGCTGACACGTGGGCCAGAGGCCGTTCTGGGTGACTCTGACGGGGATGACACACGACCCAGGGGTGGTACTGTCCACCCAGAAGGGGCTGACACGGGGGCTGGGGGTGGCGCCGGGCAACCCTGATGGGGTTGACACTCGGCCTGGGGGTGGCACCATGTGACTCCGATGACGCTGACATGAGGCCCAGTGGCGGTGCCAGGTGACTTTGACAGGGCTAACACGGGGGCCGAGGATGGTGCCGGGCGACCCAATGACCATGATACACGGCCCGAGGGCGGTACCGGGTGAGCACGATGGGCTGACATGAGCCCTGGGGGTGGTGCCTGGCGACCCCGATGGGGTTGACACGCATCCCAGGGGTGGTGCCCAGTGACCCTGACAGGGTTGACACGTGACCCGGGGTTGGTGACGGGCAACCCCGACTGGGCTGACACATCGCATGGGGTTGGTGCCAGGCGACTCGGACAGCGGTAACATGTGACCCAGGGGTTGCCAGGCGACTCCGTGACACGACATGTGGCTGGAAGGCGGTGCTGGGAGACCCCGACGGGGTTGACACGAGACACGGGGGTGATGCAGGGTGATTCCAATGACACTAACTCGCGGCCCGGGTGCAGTGCCGGGAGACTCTGATGGCACTGATATGTAGCCTGCAGTGTGGTGCCTGGTGACTCCGATGGCGCTGACATGCGGCCCGTGGGCGGTGCCTGGCCACCCTGACGGGGCTGACACATGGCCTGTGGGAAGTGCCGGGAGAACCCGACAGGGTGGACACTCGGCCCTGGGGTGGCACCAGGAGACTCCAGGTGACACGCGGCCCAGTGGCAGTTTCGGGCAACTCCGATGGGGCTGACATGGGGGCCGGGGTTGGTGCTGGGCTACTCCAATGATGCTGATACGTGGCCTGAGGGTGGTGCTGGGCGACCCCGATGGGGCTGACACGGGCACCGGGTGTGGTGGCGGGTGACTCCAACAGGGCAGACACACACCCCAGGGGTGGTGCCGGGCGACCCCGACAGGGCTGACACGTGGTCCATGGGAAGTGCCGGGTAACCCTGACGGGGCTGACACGTCACCCGGGGTTGGTGCCAGGTGACTCCGACAGCAGTGACATGCGGCCCAGTGGCAGTCCCAGGCGACTCCGATGGCACTGACACCCGGCCTGCGGTGCAGTGCCTGGCGACTCCAATGGCACTGTCACGTTGCCTTGGGGTGGTGGCGAGCAACTCTGATGGAGATGACACGCATCCCGGAGGTGGTGCTGTGCGACCCTGACGGGGCTGACACGTGGACTGTGGGACGTACAGGGTGACCCCAATGGTGCTGACACTTGGTCCATGGGAAGTGCCGGGTGACCCCAACGGGGTTGACACTCAGCCCGGAGGTGGCGCCGGGTGACTCCAACAATGCTGAACATGGCCCAGGAGCAGTGTTGGGTGACTCCGACGGGGCTGACATGGGGGCCGGTGGTGGTGCCAGGCGACTCCAACGACGCTGATATGCGGCCCGAGGGCGGTGCTGGCTGAGCATGATGGGGCTGCCACGTGTCCCAGGGGTGGTGCTGGGAGACCCCGACGGGGCTGACACGGGCACCAGGTGTGGTGCCTGGATACTCCAACGGGGCAGACATGTGCCCCGGGGGTGGTGCCAGTGACCCCGACAGGGCTGACTCGCGGTCTGGAGGTGGCACCGGGTGGCCCTGATGGGTTGACATGCGACCTGGGGTTGGTGCCAGGCGATCACAACAGGGCTGACACACGGGCCGGAGGCCGTTCCGGACGACTCTGAGGGGGATGACACACGACCCAGGGGTGGTGCCGTCCACCCCGATGGGGCAGACATGGGGGCCGGGGGTGGTGCCGGGCGACCCTGACTGGGCTGACATGTCGCACGAGGTTGGTGCCGGGCGACTCCAACAGCAGTGACACGCAACCCAGGGGGGTGCCAGTCGACTCCGCGATGCTACACGTGCCTGGAAGGCGGTGCCAGGAGACCCTAACGGGGTTGACACGTTTCCGGGAGCTGGTGCAGGGCAATTCTGACGACGCTGACTCGCAGCCCATTTGCGGTGCTGGGAGACTCCGATGGCACTGACACGTGGCCTGTGGTGCGGTGCCTGGCGACTCCGACGGTGATGACATGCAGCCCGTGGCAAGTGCCGGGCAACTCCGACATAGCTAACACACGGCCTGGGGGCAGTGCCGGGTGACCCAGATGGGGCTGACACGTGAGCTGGGGGTGATGCCGGGCGGCCCTGACTGGGCTGACACGTGGCCAGAGGGCAGAGCCAGGCGACAACAATGGGGCTGGCACACATCCGGGGGTGGTGCTGGGCAACCTCAACGGGGCTGACATGTATCCTGGGGGTGGTGACTGGCAACCCCGATGGGGCTGACAAGCATCCACGGGGTGGTGCCGGGAGACCCAGACGGGGCTGAAATGCATCTCGGGGGTGGTGCTGGGCGAACCCAACGGGGTGGACACTTGACCCTGAGGTGGCGCCAGGTGACTCTGACGATGGTGACACGCAGCCCAGTGGTGGTTTCGGGCAACTCCGACGGGGCCAACATAGGGGCTGGGGTTGGTGCCGGGCGACTCCAATGACGCTGATACATGGCCCGAGGGTGGTGCTGGGCGAGCCCGACGGGGCTGATAGGCGTCCCAGGCGTGATGCCGGGCCACCCCGACAGGGCTGACATGGGCACCGGTGGTACTTCCAAGCGACCCTGACAGGGCTGATACGTGGCCTGGCAGTGGTGCCAGGCGACCCTGATTGGGCTGACATGTCCCACGGGATTGGTGCGGGGCGACTCTGACAGCGGTGACATGTGTCCCGAGGGGGGTGTCAGAAGACTCCGCGATGCCTCATGTGCCTGGAAGGTGGTGCCAGGAGACTCCCATGGGGTTGACACGTGACCCGGAGGTGGTGCAGGGCGATTCCGACAATGCTGACTCACGACCTGGGTGTGGTGCCGGGAGACTCCAATGGCACTGACACACAGCCCGTGGGAAGTGCCAGGCGACTCTGTCGACACTGACACCCGGCCTGGGGGCAGTGCCGGGCGATCACGACAGGATTGACATGCAGG
This sequence comes from Moschus berezovskii, assembly GCF_049115385.1. Classification (NCBI taxonomy): domain Eukaryota; kingdom Metazoa; phylum Chordata; class Mammalia; order Artiodactyla; family Moschidae; genus Moschus; species Moschus berezovskii. Next base: position 60,656,594 of record NC_142483.1, read on the forward strand.
CCGGAGGCCGTGCCAGGTGATTCCAACGGGGATGACACACGCCCCAGGGGTGGTGCCGTCCATCCCATGGGGCTGACACGGGGGCCAGGGGTAGTGCCGTGTGACCCCGATGGGGCTGACATGTGGCCTGGGGATGCTTCCGGGTGACCCCGACGGGGCTCGCACGTGGCCCAGGGGTGGTGTCGGGCGACCCCAACAGGGTTGACACGTGGCCTGGGGGTGGTGCTGAGTGACCCCGACAGGGCTCACACGCGTCCCACGGGTGGTGCCAGGAGACCCCAACAGAGCTGACACGCATCCCAGGGGTGGTGCCGGGTGACCCCGACAGGGCTGAAACGTGGCCCAGGGGTAGTGCCAGGCGACCTCAATTGGGCTGACATGTCACACTGGGTTGATGCCGGGCGACTCTGAAGGCAGTGACACGTGTCCTGGGAGAGGCGCCGGGCAACTCCGTGAAGCTGACACGTGGCCGGGGAGTGGTGCTGGCCCATTCCAATGATGCTGACAGGAGCCTGGGGGCATTGCCGGGAAACTCCGATGGCACTGACACGTGGTCTGCGGTGCGCTTCCTGGCGACTCTGACAGCGCTGAAATGCGGCCAGGTTACGGTGCTGGGCGACCCTGACGGGGCTGACACCCATCCCGGGGTCGGTGCCGGCCGACCCTGATGGGGCAGACACGTGACCCGGGGTCAGCACCAGGCGACTCCATGACGCTACACTTGGCAGGAAGGCGGTGACGGGCGACCCAGACGTGTTTGACACGCTACCCGGGGGTGGTACAGGGCGGTTCCTACCACGATGACACGCGGCCTGGGGGTGCTGGCTGTTGACTCCGACAGAGATGACACACGTCCCGGGGGTGGTGCCAGGTGACCCCGTCGGGGCAGACACGTGGCCTGTGGGAAGTACCAGACGACCCTGACAGTGCTGACAGGTGGCCCGTGGGAAGTGCTGGGTGACCCCGACGGGATTGACAGATTTCCAAGAGAATCACTTTTTCATGAAATCATAGCACTTGGTATGTGTCTTTGCCTTCCAAGGCAATTTTACCACATGAAGTGGCCTTATCACAGTTAAGGCCAACCCTAAATAAAATTATGAGGTTAGTATTGTTTACACTCAGAACTCCTTTTACAGTAGGACTTTCTAGTGTTTCTGATCATAAAGCCTCTGAGGGAAAAATTTTGATAATTTCACTCCTATTAAGGTATAAATGAATACATTTGTAAATAAACTAAGAATAATATTTTAAATAAAAAATTTCAGATTGTGGAACAAATGATTAAAACAATTGGAGGATTATATCTTCTACAGTGTTTTCATATTCTAGGAATTAGAATGCTTTATATGTACACTCACAGGACTTTGCATATCTTCTACAGTGGCATATGCCAAACTGCATTAGATTGATTTGCTTGTTTGATCAAACATAACATGCTCAAAATATATTTATTGAATAGATTGCTGAGTGATTCAAACTTAGTTATTTTATTATTTTATCCACTACATACTTTGTGTTTCAGTAATATTTATTCAACTGTGATTGGATCTTTCTCAGATTTATGACTCATTGGTGCTCAGCATTTTGGAGTGATATCACTAGGAAATACACCTTTATTGATTAAATCTATATCTCATATGGATTTTTATCATCATGCATTCAGTGTAATTGATTATAGACATACCTGATTTTACAAAAAATTTTTTAGATTATTGTTAAACTGATAACATCAGTAAACTTTATACTTTGGATTAATAAAATGCAGGAAATAAGAAAAATATTTCAGTGAATCAATTTTTAATATTTCCCATTATACTATAGGAAGAATATAAAATTATATTAAATGATCAAACCTCCATATTTACTAAAGCAAACCTAGTCCAGAAGTTTTTCAGATTCTACCTTTAAAAGATCACTAATGGATTCTTCAAAAACAAACCAACAAACTCATAGAAAATGATATCATATTTGCGGTTTCCAGAAAGAGGGGTCGAGGAGAGGGAATTGGATGAAGGTGATCAGAATACACAAACTACCAGGGATAAGATAAATAAGTACTAGGGATGTAACCTACAACATGATGACTACAGTTACCACTGCTGTATGGTACGTATGAAAACGGTTAAGTGAGTAAACTCTAAGAGTGCACATCACAAAGAAAATGTTTTACTATTTCTTTAATTTTTTATCTATATGAGATGATAAATGTTCACTAAACATATTGTATTTATCATTTCATAATGTATGTAAATCAAATCATTAGGCTGTATTCCCTAAACTTATTCAGTGCTATATGTCGGCTGTAACTCAATAAAACTGGAAGAAAAAAATGGTAAGTAATGGTATGAACTATAAAACGCTATGAATAATCAACAGTAACACCAGTAATAATACATTTGCTTGAATAACATAGTTCAGTTCAGCTCAGTTCAGTCGCTCAGTCGTGTCCAACTCTCCGCTACCCCATGAAGCACAGCACGCCAGGCCTACCTGTCCATCACCAACTCCCGGAGTACACTCAAACTCATGTCCACAGAGTCGGTGATGCCATCCAGCCATCTCATTCTCTGTCGTCCCCTTCTCCTCCCGCCGCCAACTATTCCCAGCATCAGAGTCTTTTCCAGTGAGTCAACTCGTCGCATGAGGTGGCCAAAGTATTGCAGTTTCAGCTTTAGCATCAGTCCCTCCAATGAACATCCAGGATCGATCTCTTTAGAATGCACTCTTGAGAAGACTCTCAAGAGTCTTCTCCAACATCACAGTTCAAAAGCATCGATTCTTCGGCGATTAGCCTTCTTCACAGTCCAACTCTCACATCTATACGTGACCACGGGAAAAAGCATTGCCTTGACTAGACGGACCTTGGTTGGCAAAGTAATGTCTCTGCTTTTTAATATAATATCAAAGTTGGTCATAACTTTCCTTCCAAGGAGCAAGTGTCTTTTAATTTCATGGCTGCAATCAGCATCTGCAGTGATTTTGGAGTCAAAAAAAATGAACTCTGACACTGTTTCCACTGTTTTTCCATCTATTTCCCAAGAAGTGATAGGACCAGATGCCATGATCTTCGTTTTCTGGATGTTGAGCTTCAAGCCAACCTTTTCACTCTCCTCTTTCACTTTCATCAAGAGGCTTTTGAGTTCCTCTTCACTTTCTGCCATAAGGGTAGTGTCATCTGCATATCTGAGGTTATTGATATTTCTCCCGGAAATCTTGATTCCAGCTTGTGCTTCTTCCAGCCCAGCGTTCCTCATGATGTACTCTGCATAGAAGTTAAATAAGCAAGGTGACAATACACAACCTTGACGTACACCTTTTCCTATTTGGAACCAGTCTGTTGTTCCATGTACAGTTCTAACTGTTGCTTCCTGACCTGCATACAGGTTTTTCAAGAGGCAGGTCAGGTGGTCTGGGAATCCCTTCTCTTTCAGAATGTTCCACAGTTTATTGTGATCCACACAGTCAAAGGCTTTGGCATAGTCAATGAAGCAGAAATAGATGTTTTCCTGGAACTCTCTTGCTTTCTCCATGATCCAGCGGATGTTGGCAATTTGATCTCTGGTGCCTCTGCCTTTTCTAAAACCTGCTTGAACATCTGGGAGTTCACGGTTTACATACTGCTGAAGCCTCGCTTGGAGAATTTTGAGCATGACTTTACTAGCGTTTGAGATGAGTGCAATTGTGTGGTAGTTTGAGCATTCTTTGGCATTGCCTTTCTTTGGGATTGGAATGAAGACTGACCTCTTCCAGTCCTGTGGCCACTGCTGAGTTTTCCAAATCTGCTGGCATATTGAGTGCAGCACTTTCACAGCATCATCTTTCAAGATTTGAAATAGCTCAACTGGAATTCCATCACCTCCACTAGCTTTGTTAGTAGTGATGCTTTCTAAGGCCCACTTGACTTCACATTCCAAGATGTCTGGCTCTAGGTCAGTGATCACCTTATCGTAACTATCTTGGTCGTGAAGATCTTTTTTGTACAGTTCTTCTGTGTATTCTTGCCACCTCTTCTTAATATCTTCTGCTTCTGTTACGTCCATACCATTTCTGTCCTTTATCAAGGCCATCCTTGCATGAAATGTTCCCTTGGAATCTCTAATTTTCTTGAATTGATCTCTTGTTTTTCCTATTCTTTTTCCTCTATTTCTTTGCATTGATCACTGAGGAAGCCTTTCTTATCTCTCTTTGTTATTCTTTGCAACTCTGCATTCAGTTGCTTATATCTTTCCTTTTCTCCTTTGCTTTTCGCCTCTCTTCTTTTCACAGATATTTGTAAGGCCTCCTCAGAGAGCCATTTCGCTCTTTTACATTTCTTTTCCATGGGGATGGTCTTGGTCTCTGTCTCCTGTACAATGTCACGAACCTCCGTCTAGAGTTCATCAGGCACTCTATCAATCTGCCCCGGTGGCGCAGACGCGAGAGACACCGGCCCCGGCAACACAGACGCGAGAAACGCCGGCCCCGGCGCAACGAACCACACAAAGAGGTGCGGCCGTGCGGAGCTACCCCATGCCTGAGGCCAGGGCTGGCGGCCGAGAGGAGCTACCCCACGTCCAACAGGCGGTGGCTGCGCTGGCGCAGGAGGGCTGAGAGAAGCTACTCAGTGTTCAAGGTCAGAAGGGGCGGCCTTGAGGAGATACCCCTCGTCCAAGGTAAGATACAGCGGCTGCACTTTGCTGAAGCAGCTGTGAAGAGATTTTCCATGACCAAGGTAAGAGAAACCCAAATAATATGGTAGGTATTGCGAGGGGGCATCAGAGGGCAGACAAACTGAAATTATAATCACAGGAAACTAGCCGATCTGATCACATGGATCACAGCCGAATGTGGTCCACTGAAGAAGGGAATGGCAAACCACTTCAGTATACTTGCCTTGAGAACCCCATTATCAATAACAAAGGGCAAAATGATAGGATACTGAATGAGGAATTCCCCAGGTCGGTAGGTGCCCAGTATGCTACTGGAGATCAATGGAGAAATAACTCTAGAAGGAATAAAGGGATGGAGCAAAAGCAAAACCAATACCCAGTTGTGGATGTGACCAGAGATAGAAGAAAGGTCCGGTGCTGTAAAGAGCAATATTGCAAAGGAACATGGAATGTTAGGTCCATGAATCAAGGCAAATTGGAAGTGCTCAAACAGGTGATGACAAGAGTGAACATAGACGTTCTAGGAATCAGTGAACTAAAATGGACTGGAATGGGTGAATTTAACTCAGATGACCATTATATCTACTACTGTGGACAGGAATCACTTAGAAGTAATGGAGTAGCCATCATGGTCAACAAAAGAGTCCGAAATGCAGTACTTGGATTCAATCTTAAAAATGACAGAATGATTTCTGTTCATTTCCAAGGCAAACCATTCAATATTACAGTAATCCAAGTCTATGCCCCAACCAGTAATGCTGAAGAAGCCGAAGTTGAATGATTCTACGAAGACCTAAAAGACCTTTTAGAACTAACACCCAAAGCTAGTGGAGGTGATGGAATTCCAGCTGAGCTATTTCAAATCCTGAAAGATGATGCTGTTAAAGTGCTGCACTCAATATGCCAGCAAATTTGGAAAACTCAGCAGTGGCCACAGGACTGGAAAAGACCAGTCTTCATTCCAATCCCAAAGAAAGGGAATGCTAAAGAATGCTCAGACTACCGCACAATTGCATCCATCTCACATGCTAGTAAAGTCATGCTCAAAATTCTCCAAGCCAGCCTTCAGCAATATGTGAACCGTGAACTCCCAGATGTTCAAGCAGGTTTTAGAAAAGGCAGAGGCACCAGAGATCAAATTGCCAACATCCGCTGGATCATGGAGAAAGTGAGAGAGTTCCAGAAAACCATCTATTTCTGCTTCATTGACTATGCCAAAGCCTTTGACTGTGTGGATCATAATAAATTGTGGAAAATTCTGAAAGAGATGGGAATCCCAGACCACCTGACCTGCCTCTTGGTAAACCTGTATGCAAGTCAGATAGCAACAGTCAGAACTGTACATGGAACAACAGACTGGTTCCAAATAGGAAAAGTAGTACATCAAGGCTGTATATTGTCACCCTGCTTATTTAACTTCTATGCAGAGTACATCATGAGGAACGCTGGGCTGGAAGAAGCACAAGCTGGAATCAAGATTTCCGGGAGAAATATCAATAACCTCAGATATGCAGATGACACTACCCTTATGGCAGAAAGTGAAGAGGAACTCAAAAGCCTCTTGATGAAAGTGAAAGAGGAGAGTGAAAAGGTTGGCTTGAAGCTCAACATTCAGAAAACGAAGATCATGGCATCTGGTCCCATCACTTCATGGGCAACAGATGGAAAAACAGTCGAGACAGTGTCAGATTTTATTTTGGGGGGCTCCAAAATCACTGCAGATGCTGATTGCAGCCATGAAATTAAAAGACGCTTACTCCTTGGAAGGAAAGTTATGACCAACCTCGATAGCTTATTAAAAAGCAGAGACATTACTTTGCCAACCATGGTCCATCTAGTCAAACTGTGGTTTTTCCCGTGGTCACGTATAGATGTGAGAGTTGCACTTTGAAGAAGGCTGATCGCCGAACAATTGATGCTTTTTAACTGTGGTGTTGGAGAAGACTCTTGAGAGTCCCTTGTACTGCAAGGAGATCCAAACAGTCCATTCTAGAGATCAATCCTGGGTGTTCATTGGAGGGACTGATGCTAAAGCTGAAACTGCAATACTTTGGCCACCTCATGTGACGAGTTGATTCACTGGAAAAGACTCTGACGCTTGGAAAGGTTGGGGGTGGGAGGAGAAGGGGACGACAAAGAATGAGATGGCTGGATGGTATCACCGACTCTATGGACATGAGTTTGGGTGAACTCCGGGAGTTGGTGATGGACAGGGAGGCCTGGCGTGCTGTGATTCATGGGGTCACAGAGAGTTGGACACGACTGAATGACTGAACTGAACTGAATTGAAGGAAAGAAAAGACCTGTACATAGAAAACTATAAAACACTGCTGAAAGTAATCAAAGAGGACATTGATAGATGGAGAAATATACTGTGTTCCTGGATTGGAAGAATAAATACTGTGAAAATTAGTATACTACCCAAAGTAATTTATACATTCAATGCAATCCCTATCAAGCTACCAATGATATTTTTCACAGAACTGGAACAAATAATCTCACAATTTGTGTGGAAATACAGAAAACCTCGAATAGACAAAGCAATCTTGAGGAAGAAGAATGGAACTGGGGGAATCAACCTGCCGGACTTCAGGCTCTACTACAAAACCACAGTCATCAAGATGGTACTGGCATAAAGACAGAAATATAGATCAATGGAACAAAATAGAAAGCCCAGAGATAAATCCATGCACCTATGGACACCTTATCTTTGACAAAGGAGGCAAGAATATAAAATGGAGAAAAGACAGTCTCTTTAACATGTGGTGCTGGGAAAACTGGTCAGCCACTTGTAAAAGAATGAAACTAGAACAGTTCCTAACACCATACACAAAAATAAGCTCAAAATGGATTAAAGATCTAAATGTAAGACCAGAAACTATAAAACTCCTAGAGGAGAACATAGGCAAAACACTCTCTGACATAAATCACAGCAGGATTCTCCATGACCCACCTCCCAGAATATTGGAAATAAAAGCAAAAATAAACAAATGGGACCTAATGAAAATCAAGAGCTTCTGCACAGCAAAGGAAACTATAATCAAGGTGAAAAGACAGCCTTCAGAATGGGAGAAATTAATATCAAATGAAACAACTGACAAAGAATTAATATACAAGCAGCTCCTGCAGCTCAATTCCAGAAAAATAAAGACCCACTCAAAAAAATGGGCCAAAGAAGTAAACAGACATTTCTCCAAAGAAGACATAAAGATGGCTAACAAACACATGAAAAAATGCTCAACATTTCCCTCGTAATCATAGAAATGCAAATGAAAACCACAATGATATACCATTACACACCAGTCAGAATGGCTGCTATCCAAAAGTCTACAAGCAAAAAATGCTGGAGAGGGTGTCGAGAAAAGGGAACCCTCTTATACTGTTGGTGGGAATGCAAACTAGTACACCCACTCTGGAGAACAGTGTGGAGATTCCTTAAAAAACTGGAAATAGAACTGCCATATGATCCAGCAATCGCACTCCTGGGCATACACACCGAGGAAACCAGAATTGAAAGAAACACATGTACTCCAATGTTCATTGCAGCACTGTTTATAATAGTGAGGACATGGAAGCAACCTAGATGTCCACCTACAAACGAATGGATAAGAAAGCTTTGGTACATATACACAATGGAGTATTATTCAGCCATCAAAAATAATGCATTTGAATCAGTTCTAATTAGGTGGATGAAACTGGAGCCTATTATACAGAGTGAAGTAAGCCATAAAGAAAAACATCAATACAGTATACTAACGCATATATATGGAATTTAGAAAGATGGCAACCTTAACCCTGTATACGAGACAGCAAAAGAGACACAGGTGTATAGAACAGTCTTTGGGACTCTGTGGGAGAAGCTGAGGGTGGGATGATTTGGTAGAATGGCATTGAAACATGTATATTATCATATGTGAAACGAATCACCAGTCCAGGCTCGACGCATGATATAGGATGCTCGGGGCTGGTGCACTGGAATGAAACAGAGGGATGGGATGGGGAAGGAGGTGGGAGGGGGTTCAGGAAGGGGAACTCATGGACACCATGGGCGGATTCATATCAATGTATGGCAAAACCAACCAATATAATATTGTAATTAGCCTCCAAAAAATATATTTATATAATGTGCTAACATTCACAGATGCTTTTGAACTGTGGTATTGGAAAAGACTCATAAGAGTCCCTTGGACTGCCCTGAATATTCATTGGAAGGACTGATGCTGATGCTCCAATACTTTGGCCACCTGATGCGAAGAACTGTCTCATTGGGAAATACCCTGATGCTGGGAAAGATTGAAGACCGGAGAAGGGGACGACAGAGGATGAGAGGTTGGATGGCATCACCGACTTGATGGACATGAGTTTGCACAAGCTCCGGGAGTTGGTGATAGACAGGGAAGCCTGGCCTGCCTCAGTCCATGAGTTGGCAAAGATTTGGACACAACTGAGCAATAGAACTGAACATTCACAGCTAGATCATCAGCTATCAGTTAAATATTCTATTCAGTTTATATCAACCTAAGCATAATTGTTCATTAATGGATATTAATCTTATGGTTGCTAGAGGATTAAGAGATTGTCAGGGTAAATTATGACAACATCTTTCTCAGAAAATAGAAAATTATTTTTCCAAGAATCATCAACTTGGTATTGTCAATGAAAATAAATCCTCAGTGGCACATAAGTAATGATTCTAATTATTGACTTTACACTTACTGTTTCTCTTTCCTGTTCAGCCTTCAAACAAACACTTGTTTGTCCGTCATTTATTGTCAGCATGCAAATGTGCCTCCATCTCAATGAATAGGATTGTAATTGTTAAAATGTAAACCATTGTCTTATTAAACAGCAGTGTTCAGGCTAATGCAAAAAAAAAAAAAAATAGCCAGGCAATTTACCATTGTGCCATAGAACAATACCTAGAAAAACAATGAAAAGAGAATATTCCACTATTAATAAAGAATGTTTCCTTTATCAGAAAATAGCAGGGAACTGATTTTGCCTGTCTATACTAGTGTGTGGTTAATATGCAACTATGGAGATTGTAAGAATAGAGTTCTGAGAAAAAAGTGGAGAGGATTTTACATGCTATGAATATGCATTTCAAAGTACTTTGAGTTGATTTTCCAACAAAAAACTACATACTTTAAAAAATACTGTCAAGTCAATTTCAGTCAGAAGGGACATTTATGATTAGAAAATGGAATCTTTCATTGAACGATTGAATTTCCTCCCAATATAATAATATATGGTTTTCTAGCTTATTTAGTATCTCAGCTTTATCGAATACACAGCCATTCAAAGTAACCCATTCCAATCCTACACAGCTCTAAATGATAAATATTTCTTCTCTAGGGGGACACTGTTTATGTCCCTAGACACTTATTTCTGCTGGAACGCATGGAGTCCTTCAAATACGTGAAGTAAGCAAAATGTTCAGTTCAGTCGCTCAGTCATGTCCGACTCTTTGCAATCCCAAGAATCGCAGCATTGCAGGCTTCTCTGTCCATCACCAGCTCCCAGAGTTTACACAAACTAATGTCCATCGAGTCAGTGATGCCATCCAGCCATCTCATCCTATGTCGTCCCCTTCTCCTCCTGCCCCCAATCCCTCATAGCGACAGGGTCTTTCCCAATGAGTCAACTAGTCTCATGAGGTGGCCAAAGTATTGGAGTTTCAGCTTCAGCATCAGTCTTTCCAATGAACACCCAGGACTGATGTCCTTTAGAATGGACTGGTTGGATGTCTTTGCAGTTCAAGGAACTCTCAACAGTCTTCTCGAATACCACAGTTCAAAAGCATCAATTCTTTGGCGATCAGCTTTCTTCACAGTCCAACTCTCACATCCATACATGACCACGGGAAAAACCATGGCCTTGACCAGACAGACCTTTGTTGACAAAGTAATGTCTTTGCTTTTTAATATGCTATGTAAGTTGGTCATAACTTTTCTTCCAAGGAGCAAGCGTCTTTTAATTTCATGGCTTCAATCAGCATCTGCAATGATTTTGAAGCCCCCAAAATATAGTCAGCCACTGTTTCCGTGTTTCCCCATCTATTTCCCATGAAGTGATGGGACCAGATGCCATGATCTTTGTTTTCTGAATGTTGAGTTTTAAGCCAACTTTTTCACTCTCCTCTTTCACTTTCATCAAGAGGCTTTTAAGTTCCTCTTCACTTTCTGCCATAAGGGTGGTGTCATCTGCATACCTGAGGTTATTGATATTTCTCCCAGCAATCTTGATTCCAGCTTGTGCTTCTTCCAGCCCAGCGTTCCTCATGATGTACTCTGCATATAAGTCGAATAAGCAGGGTGACAATATGCAACCTTGACGTACTCCCTTTCCTATTTGGAACCAGTCTGTTGTTCCATGTCCATTTCTAACTGTTGCTTCCTGACCTGCATACAGGTTTCTCAAGAGGCAGATCAGGTGGTCTGGTATTCCCATCTCTTTCAGAATGTTCCACAGTTTATTGTGATCCACACAGTCAAAAGCTTTGGTGTAGTCAATAAAGTAGAAATAGACTTTTTCTGGAACTCTCTTGCTTTTTCAATGATCCAGCAGATGTTGGCAATTTGATCTCTGGATACTCTGCCCTTTCTAAACCCATCTTGAACATCTGGGAGTTCACGGTTCACATATTTCTGAAGCCTGGCTTGGATAATTTTGAGCATTACTTTACTGGCATGTGAGATGAGTGCAATTGTGTGGTAGTTTGAGCATTCTTTGGTATTGCCTTTCTTTGGGATTGGAATGAAAAGTGACCTTTTCCAGTCCTGTGGCAAAATGTGCACCCCAACAAAGACTCTTATTTTTAGACAAATATGACCAGGTTTTTCAAACACGTACATAGATAAAAATTGTTGAAATGACTGTAGCACTTTACACGTATCTCTAATAAATTTGACTTGTGTTCTAGTCTATGAAGATGTATTTTTTGGTTTTAACATACTTAGTCTTTTTTCTCATTCTAATATTATACACAAATTATAACTGAATGCTGTCAATATTCTCCCTTGTAGAAGCTATAAGTTATTAGTAAGAGAGATGTCTATGGCATTGGTGAATGCACTCTAGGTTGATAAGGAATCAGAAATTGGCAATGTTCTGGTGAGTTAGAGATCCTAGCTTTAGTATCAGTTAGCCTATATATTTTCATCTTTTCCAGAAGGACACATTGAGACTCTGATGAAATACAGACATACTATGTCTGTTGCTATATTTCTCTGATGTATTAGCCTAGTAACTTACTCAGCCATGAAAAGGAACACATTTGAGTCAGTTCTAATGAGGTGGATGAACCTAGAACCTATAATACAGAGTGAAGTAAGTCAGAAAGAGAACTATAAATATCATATTCTAATGCATATATACGGAATCTAGAAAAATGGTACTGAAAAATTTACTTACAGGGCAGCAATGGAGAAACAGACATAGGGAATAGACTTGTGGACATGTGAAGAGGGGAGGAGAGGGTGAGATGTACAGAAAGAGTAACATAGAAACGTACATTACCATATGTAAAATAGATAGCCAACGGAAATTTGCTGTATGGCTAAGAAAACTCAAACAGGGGCTCTGTATCAACCTAGAGGGGTGGGATTGGAAGGGACATGTGAGGGAAGTTCAGAAGTGAGGGGATATATGTATACCTATGGCTGATTCATGCTGAGGTTTGACAGAAAACAACCAAATTCTATAAAGCAATTATCCTTCAATAAAAAAGTAAATTAATTAAAAAACCAAATGGATGTATTAATTAGTGGTTATTAATATAATCTCATAATTGTCAACAACTTACCTAATGATTGATTTTATAATTTTACTGAAATCAAGAGACGTCATCAAAATGCTCTTTTTTCTCATGAAAAATGAGGACTATGTTTTTCCATATTCACCCTTCCAATCCTTTTCATATTCTTCACAATGATAAAAAAAATTGCTGGCAGATTTGGTGATGAAATTATTAAACTTGTTCACAACTTTCTTCAGTAATTTATTTGGAAAAGGAGAGTAACCAGGTACTCTGTTATAGTCTGACATATCTTTGGATGCAGTTTTCCACTACCATTGCTGATTACATGTTTTCTGATCTGAATCTAATTCATTTTGCCTGAGAAGATGGAAACATAGTAGGAACTGAGTAGTTGTACTTTTCTTCATTATACATGAATATCACATCCTTTTCCTAAAGTGTATGACTCTTCCTTTTCTTTCTATTTGTCTCTTTGGTTTTGGTTTAAACATTATTTCAAATCTCATTTGGAACAGATTTATCACTTTGTAATATCTGCCAATTTCATCCTTATAACAGCATTCTTATTTTATAGCAACAGTTTTGGAAATATTTGAATTACAAAAATGAATCTACACACAAATTTTATACCTTTCACAAAATGGATCACAGAACTAAATGGAAAACTCAAAACTATAAAACTCTAGAGTATAACAGTAGAAAATCTAGGTCACCTTGGATTTGGTGGTCATGTTTTACACACAATATCCAAAGGATGCTCTATTGATGAAAAGGCTAGTTTGAACTTCATTTAAATTAAAAACTTCTTCCCTATGAAGAACACTGTTAGAATAAAAGGACAAGACACAAAGAAGGAGAGAGTATTTGCAAAACACATGTAAGATAAAGGAGTTGCACCCAAAATATACCAAAAAATAATCCTAAAACTTAACAATAATAAAACAAAAACCTCATTTAGAAATGGGCAAAAGATCTAAACAGAATCCTCAACAAATAAGATATATGGATGGAAAATAATCATATCTAAAGATATTCAACATCATAGTACATCAAGTAATTTAAAATTAAAATAACAATTAGATACTACTACAAACCCACTGGAATGGCTAAAATCCAAAACATTGACAATACCAAATACTGGCTAGAACTTGGAACAACAAGGATATTCATTCACTACTGACGGGAATGCAAAATAGCAATCTACTTTAGAAGACATTTTGGTAGGCTTTTAAAACAAAGCTAAATATACTCATACCATTTGATCTAGCAGTTGTACTATTTGGTATTTATCCAAATCAGTTGAAAACTTGTATCCATGCAAAAACATGTACACAAATGCTTATAGCAGCTTTACTTACATTTGTAAAAACTTGAAAGCAACAAATGTGTCCTTCAATAGGTGTATGGATAAACACTGTTATAAGTCCAGGCAATGGGATAATCAGTTCAGTTCAGTTCAGTTCAGTCGCTCAGTCGTGTCCGACTCTCCACGACCCCATGAATCACAGCACGCCAGGCCTCCCTGTCCATCACCAACTCCCGGAGTACACTCAAACTCATGTCCACAGAGTCGGTGATGCCATCCAGCCATCTCATTCTCGGTCATCCCCTTCTCCTCCCGCCCCCAACCTTTCCTAGCATCAGAGACTTTTCCAGTGAGTCAACTCGTCACATGAGGTGGCCAAAGTATTGCAGTTTCAGCTTCAGCATCAGTCCCTCCAAGGATCGATCTCCCTTAGAATGGACTGGTTGGATCTCCTTGCTGTACAAGGGACTCTCAAGAGTCTTCTCCAACACCACAGTTCAAAAGCATCAGCTTTCTTCACAGTCCAACTCTCACATCCATACATGACCACGGGAAAAACCATAGCCTTGACTAGACGGACCTTGGTTGGCAAAGTAATGTCTCTGCTTTTTAATATACTATCACGGTTGGTCATAACTTTCCTGCCAAGGAGTAAGTGTCTTTTAATTTCATGGCTGCAATCAGCATCTGCAGTGATTTTGGAGCCCCCCCAAAATAAAGTCTGACACTCTTTCCACTGTTTTTCCATCTATTTCCCATGAAGTGATGGGACCAGATGCCATGATCTTTGTTTTCTGAATGTTGAGCTTCAAGCCAACCTTTTCACTCTCCTCTTTCACTTTCATCAAGAGGCTTTTGAGTTCCTCTTCACTTTCTGCCATAAGGGTAGTATCACCAGTGCTAAAAAGAAATGAGCTATCAAACCATGAAAAGATATGGTGGAACCTTAGTGCTTATTACTAGTAAAAGAAGGCAATTTGAAAAGGCTATATATTGTGTGACAGAAGGTTTGATGGCATCACTGACTCAATGAACATAAGTTTGAGCAAACTACAGGAGATGGCGAAGGACATGGAAAACCTGGCATACTGCAGTCCATGGAGTTGCAAAGAGTCAGACATGACTGAGCCACTGAACAACAACAGCAACAACAACAGCATACTGTGTGACTTCAACAATATGACATTCTGGAAAAGGCAAAACTAAGGAGAAGTAATAAGATCAGGGATTGCCTGAGGTTGAAAGTAGGGTGAGAGGGAGGGATGAATTATTTGAAAGATTTTTTAGGGTACTGAAAATATCCAATATGATATTGCACAGGTGCATATATCTCACTATGTATTCTTTTATATGTATAAAGTGTACAGTACAAAATAGTAAATCCTAATGTAATCTATCTCCTCACGGCCACCCCTCCTGACCTTGAATGTGGAGTAGCTCCTCTCGGTCCTCCTGCTCCCAAGCAGCAGCTGCCACTTGGACATGGGATCGCTCCTCTCGGCCGCCGCCCTCGTCCTTGGGCGTGGGGTCTCTCCTCTTAGCCACGACTCTGCACGTGGTTGGTCGTGGAGCCGGCGTCGCGTCTGGCATCACCTACTGGATGGACATGAGTTTGAATGAACCCCGGGAGTTAGTGATGGACAGGGTGGCCTGGCGTGCTATGATTAATGTGTTGCAAAGAGTTGGACAGGACTGAGCGATTGAACTGAACTGAACTGAATGTAATCTATGTACTAATAGTTTATGCTGAACAGTGTTGGATTTGTGATCTCCGAAGAAGATTTAGCTTTGGGATCAGGGACTAGGCTTGATTACTCAGAGCTTTTGTGTGGCAGAAGTTTTATTACAGTGAAAAAAGACAGAAAGCTTCTGACAAAGACGTCAGAAGTCTTATCAAGGCCTTATATACTTTTACTAGACCCACTCCCACAACATACATCTTAAATTAACAAGATTAGAACTAACAATCGAAAGGTCTTACCAGACCCACTCCCACAATGTATGTCTTAAGATAACAAGACTTTTGGCAACAACTCAGCCAATGAAAAGCCATGAAGTATTTGTTTACTAAAGCCCTTCACATTTCCCCTTCCTCTCTGTAAGACAGTTATCGTTATCTCTCCCTTGTCATGTGGGGACTCACAGGTGGCTCACCAAGATTGCAGACCTCAAATTGAAATTTGCAGCTGATCAAATATAAACTCATTTTTTGCTAGAGAAATAACTAGCAGTTTGTTTGTTTTAGGTCAACGTTTTAGTGGCCAGTGCAAGCACCAGAGAAGACTTTCAGTTGCTCAAGAGCTGATGAGCAAACAGATGATACCCACAACTGAACCTACTGTTGCTCACTGCTTTTCTCACTAACCCTGGAGTTTGAAGGAATATCTTTTTTTCTGGATTTGAGTCTCTCCTTTTGCCTTTGAAGCTGTCCAGGCTTTATTAATCAACTATTTTAAGGTTTCATGTTTCTGGTTAAGGCTTTGTTCTGTATGCAAGTGCTTGTTTGGCACTTTAGTCTAATTTTGAAATCAGATCATTTCAACTGAAACTGGCTGAAAAGCCTTTCACCCATCCTTTCAGGAAAAGGGGTTGCTTCACTGAAACTGCTGGTTCAGCCATGAGTCCATTTCTGTGGAAGAGGAGTTGCTCTTAGCAAACTGGCTGAGAAGCCTGCTGCCTGACTCTTCCAGGACCAAGCTGTTCCCTCAGAACTGGCTAGTATTAAGCCTGCAGGGTATTTGAGTTACAAGCTATTCAAATAGAGCTGTTTGAGCTATAAGCTTTATAAGCTATTTGAATATTACTATTTTACTCTAGAGAAAAAAAAAACCTCTGAAAAATGGGATCCCAGATATCTAAACATTTTGAGGGCCCTCTCTCATAGGGTCTCAAGTCAAATTTAAGTTTGAACACCTTAGACTTTCCTCATGCACATTTCTAACTGAATGAACAGACCTGCCCCTAGCTAATTTAGAATATGGTCATTATGAAAAACTTTTGAAATTCCCAAACTCAATTTTCTTAAAATTGAATTGGATCACTATAGCTCTAACATTTCCAGAAATGAGTGGTAAACCGATTTTGATTAGTACTTTGAGGTTTCCAAATGTTACTGGTAGCTTCTCTGCAGTTTCTACAGAGAAATCAATTGATAGCCTTATGGTGATCCCCTTGTATATGATTTTTCATATACTATATCATTCTTTATATACTGTATGACTATGTATATACTGCTTTCAGAATTCTCCTTTTATCTTTAATTTTGACATTTTAATTATCATATGTCTTGGTGCGGTTCTCTTTGAGCTCACTTTGGGACTTTTTGCTTTCTGTACCTGGATATCTGTTTTCTTTTAAGGTTTGGAAAATTTTCAGGCATAGCTTCATCAAATAGATTTTGATTCCCCTTTCTCTCTTTTCCTTCTGGAACTCCTGTAATGTGAATGTTGGAACACTTAAGGTCATCCTAGATAATTCTTAAATTGCATTCTTTTTAAAGTTTATTTTTATTTACAATGTTTTCATTGAATGATTTCCTTTATTCTACATTCCAGATCACTTATTCTTTCTCCTGTATCACTAAGTCTGATATGCATTTATTCTTTTAAAATTCAAGTTATTGAATGATTCACTTCTGATTGGGTAAAAAATCCACCTGCAATACAGGAGACCCTGGTTCAATTCTGGGTCAGGAAGATCAACTGGAGAAGGGATAGGCTACCCACTCCAGTATTCTTGGGCTTCCCTGGTGGCTTGGCTGGAAAAGAATTCACCTTCAGTGCAGGGGACCACATTCACTGTTCATATAAATTATTTTTCTTAATTAAGATAACATTTTTATTACCAATATTTTGAATCCTTACCCAGTAAGGATCCTTACCTTATTTCTGTTTAAATTATTTTTTCAGTGTTTTCTCTGCTGCTCTTAAAGTTGAGGGTAGTTCTTCTGCCTTTTATTTTACTAAACTTTCTCTTCCTCTATGAATTTAGGTTAAACATGTACCCACTGAAGTTCTGAAGTGGTGTTCTTATGAGGGAGTGTTTCTATATTATACAGTCTACATATTCCTAATACCTTTTTTGGGAGATGCAGATTTGATGTGGACACAATACACTATTTTCTCAGGGTACACTGGTAGCTTAAACCTTGGTAAGGGGTGAACCTGGAGATGGAGGAGCTAGAACTTGCACCAACTATGAGGTGGGATTTTTCTCTCTTCTCAATAGCCAACTGTCCTGTGAGGGGCATATTCTGTTCCCATATTGCTTCAGAAGAAACCCTGAGAGTCAATGTGCTGCCTGTTTAGGTACCCACATTTCTGCTCAAACATAGCCTCTGGTGAAAGTCTTTATTTCTCTCTTCACTTGCCAATGAGGACTTACACATGATTCACTATACTTGCAGAGGCTAAATAATAATTCTCTGCTGATCCTGAATAAGCCCATTTTGTTCAATTGCTAAGTTGTGTCTGATTCTTTGTGACCCCATGGACAGAAGCACTCTAGGCTTACCTGTCCTTCACCATCTCCCAGGGATGCTCAAATTCATGTCCATTGAGTCAGTGATGGTATCCAACCATCTTGTCCTCTGTTGTCCCCTTCTCCTTTTGCCTTCAATCTTTCTCAGTGTCAGTGACTTTTCTAATGAGCTGGCTCTTAGCATCAGGTAGCTAAAGTACTGGAGCTTCAGCTTCAGTCTTTCCAATGAATATTCAGGGTTGATTTCCTTTAGGGTTGACTGGTTGAATCTCCTTGCACTCCAAGGCACTCTCAAGAGTCTTCTCCAGCACTACAAATTAAAAGCGTCAATTCTTTGATGCCCAGCCTTCTTTATGATCCAACTCTCACATCCATACATGGCTACTGGAAAAACCATAGCTGTGACTATATGGATCTTTGTTGGTAAAGTGATGTCTTTGCTTTTTAATACACTGTGTAGGTTTGTCATATTTCTGCTTCATTGACTATGCCAAAGTCTTTAACTGTGTGGATCACAATAAAC